>NW_026918329.1:0-143096 GCF_032062105.1 Saccostrea cuccullata | reverse complement strand
GTAGAAGTCATGTCCTATGTTCTCCAACAAGTCTCCAGTTCATATCTTTAGTAGTTCCTTAGATCTCGAACTGACAAAATTTCATTTTAAAATCAGGAAAATGGCCATAACTTGGCACCGGAAGGGACTTGTTCCAAAATTCTTCCAAATGTAACAATGGCATATAAGAGCGCATCATCCCTGAAAGTTTGATGAAAAACAGATGAATAGTTCTCGAGATATCGCGTGCACAAAATTTGTCTAAAAAATAAGAATAAGAATAATAATAATAATAATAAGAAACAGTAGAATCACTATAAGGTCTTCCGTGAAGACGGAAGACCTTAATAATAATAATAAGAAACAGTAGAATCACTATAAGGTCTTCCGTCTTCACGGAAGACCTTAAAAAGAAACAGTAGAATCACTATAAGGTCTTCCGTCTGAAACGGAAGACCTTAATAAGAAACAATAGAATCTTAAGGTCCCGTGAAGACGGAAGACCTTAATAAGAAACAATAGAATCACTATAAGGTCTTCCGTGAAGACGGAAGACCTTAACAATTGCAGTGTCGGCACTTGTGCAGCAATATCTTAAATCCTTTGAATATTCTGCGTTTTTATACCTTGTTTCTGTTTAAGTAAGGTATGCCCTTGCGCCGAATCGATTTTGTTGATGTTTCTTATAAACTTGTGTAGTAGAGGTCGGTGACGTCATAATATGACGTCATAATGAGTACTGGCTATCGCATACAAAGAATGTATTAGAAAACAAGTCTTAACATTTTCTGTGCAGTAGGTAGAGCAATTACGGAATCTAATTACATATTTTGCATATAAACCGCTATATGAAGCCTTTACTCACCTGCGTTTATGTTACGAGCCCCTGTACTCGATATTTCCCCGATGTTGTCCTATGCGTATTCCGATTATTTGTGGAGCAGATGAGACAGTATTTTAAAAATGTTTCTATGAAAATGCATTAATTGCAATTGTAGCTGTTTTTATTGAGAAATATAATAAGCATTTCCACAATTTTTCCAAGGGTTGCCATATCAGATTTCTATGACACGATGAATTTTATGAACATGCAGCGTCGATGTACACGAAAACCTGTCCGCTTCAATTAAGAAAATGACGTATTTATATCAATTTAATCAAACTTGCAGAAAAAAGTCAAAATTAATAATATTCTATACAATATAAATTAATAAATTACTCAGGATCTAACAGGAGTTAGTGCGTAGTGGATTTACAAATGTTTCACTATATAATTTTGTGATACTATAGTATTAAAATATACAAGTTAACGACAGAAAAAAATAAATTGATTGTGTTTGCAAAGGATACACAATTGATTTTGTTTGTAAAAGATTTACAATTCTGACCGAAAAAAATGTTCGTATAGATTAGACAGGAGAATAAACAGATTATTTCAATAATTTGATTGCAAAGTAATTTCCTAATAGTATCAAACAACTTAATCACTTTGGATAAAAATAATATATTAATTAAGAACAATTAATTAGAGAATATAACAAAATCAGGGAGCTCTCATATCATGGCCTGCACCTGGCTTAGCGGAAACGCGGTAAGAGAGAGATCGGTAAACTCACGAGCCCGATCCAAATTACAATTTAACCCCCCCCCCCCCAAATACACTACAATTGTATTTTTTTCCAGTAAAAATTAGTTATATTCTACTTTTTTCCGACATTACATAGTTAACTGACATTTTACAGTTTTATTTTCCGACATTTATGGTAGAGTAAATTTCAGGAAAAAAAACTTTAACAAAGACTTTCTTGATTGAAAATTGAAATTATTATCTTTGAACAATACCGGCAAATCATTGACTTCAAAAGCTTTGTTTTCTTAAAAAAATATGGATGTTAAATTTAAGATCAGTGTCATGTGTGTTGGACATCACTGACATAATATAGCTCAAGTGTAGCTGATTTTCTTTTTTATTGATCGATTATTCATAAACTTGGTAGAAAAGATGCATAACTACCCCCCCCCCCCCCCCAAAAAAAAAGCAACAAAAAAATGCATATATAATTTATAATCAGTCCCTTTATTTAACAAGCTACAGTGTAGCTGTTGCTCAAAGTAAAAAAAAACCGAAAATTCTTAATGTAATAATATAATTCTGGAGATTAAATGCGGAGAATAATTGAGATCACTGTTGGTCAATATTTATAACCCCCCCCCCCCCCCCGAAAGAATGAAGTTTTAAGCGTCCACATGCATTGCTCCTCATTTATGTATCTACAAGGTACATGTTTTTACCAGCTGCACCACCCTTTGAAACAGTCACGAGTTAAATTTCCATATACAAAAGTGGATGCCAAAAGTATTTTTGTGTATACGTAATAACATGAAGAAATATAGATGGTGGAAGAATCCGATTAGACCACATCGCCATCCTCTTCTTGAATGTTTACTTCGCAAATTAAGATTTTTCAAAACTTATTATTTCTAGAGTGTGCAGTGTTGACATACATGAACCTACAGAGTATATATGCTTTATTAAACATGTGAAAGCGATTGATATAAATTAATATTTTCATATAATATACTGACGATATAAACGTACTCGAGGCGGATCAAGGAATATTCCTATTAGGGACTATATACCCACTGATAAAACTAATCAGTAGACATAAGTCTTTTAACCTTACCCCTGCTGCGAAGGAGAAAAGGTAAACTGTTTTACCCGTGTGTGTAGCTGTGTATCTGTCCGTAACAAAGTTTTTGGTCGCAGTTTTCTCAGCATGTAGGCAGCACATGCCATATGGGGGTTTCAATTTTGTTCAAATACGATGTAACTTCCTGTTTTACCGTGCGTCTGTCTGTACCATACATACATGTAAAAAGAATTATCGAATTTTCCTAAGTCACTGTTTATCGCAGATTCTTTAAATTTTAGGACAATCTTTGTTAAAACATGTCATATAGTGAGGATTTATTTTTTTATATGAATCTGATGTCAATTTCATATTTTTTTCCGTGCATCTGCGTGTAACTGAACGTGTATAAATTCACATCAGAATGGTTCATTATTGGTGAGCATTGGCTTCTTGTTTTTTCTGCCTTTTTTAAAAACAAAATATCAAACAAGTAATCAGTATACTTGCATAAAATTTTCCCGAATACCTTTTTTTATTACCGTCTTCCTTGAAAGACAGTATTATATAGTTGAACTTTTTTTACAGTCTTCGGACTATGCACTTACTCTCTTTTGTGATTGGTAGAAATTGCATGATGAGGAAATTTTCAATTATTTCATTGGTTAAAATGCTGTTTAAGGCAAGGGAGATAACTTTCTGATGGTCTAATTTTCGTACGACTTAACAATTTTTCAATATTTGCAATCTTAAAATGACAAAACGAACAACAAAATCAACAATAGCAATAACTAAAAAGGTCTCTTTATTTTCACCAAGTTGCAAATAAGATTTGATTTTTATTGCTTGCTGGTTTTACAATTTGTATTTATTCTTTTCCCCTTATTTGTTTGAAGAAGGTAACATTTAACGGAATCGGCAGGGGTTTGTCGAAGGTCTCGGTCAGTTTACGGAGATGACCAAGCGATGACCGCGGTAGGGCTTATACCAGTAAAAAGCAAATGTAGAATACGAAATCAAGAAATTCAAAAGAATTATACGACTTGAAAGATGTAGATTATTTTACTGCTTCAGTTTGTTGCTAAAGACGGTAAGCTTTTTTAAAAAGCTCTACTTGTGTATACATGTATACGTTTATGTTTAGAAATCAAGATACACGATCGAGTAAGCGCAACTCTTTTTTTAACAATATCGGAAACGTTGATTTGATAATGAAATCATTCAAATTTAAATCAACCTCTTTTTCAATATGATTCTGTCGTTTCTTTATTCTGTTCCTTTTTATTTGTGTATGTGTATTTTTTTTATTGTTTATCATATAAATTAGAATTATATTAAACATTATTTACAAAAACCTTAGTTTTTCCCACTGATTGGATTTTGGACTTCTCAGTATATTAAGTTATTCCTCCTTATTTACACTTGTCGAAGATAAAGATTTTCTTACTACATAAAATCCCTTTGCTGTCATGCTACATCATTTAAATATTAGATATAATCCTGTGTTTCATGGTTGACGATCCAGGAAAAACATTGATGGCTATTTGACAACTAGTACGGCGCTTCATACCTGGAAATCTGATACATGTATTTCTAACTACAAGATATTCAAATGTTATAGAAATACAAGTCATGGTTGCATGAAATTGAAAGAAAAATGACAAAAAAGCTTGAATGTTTTTTCAGTGAGCGAGCAAAATGAATCAGGGTTTTAGGCAAGTACTTAGTAATGGTTACTGTTAACTGGGTTATTACATTCTGTCATTGAAGGATTAAAACAAAAAGGATCCTAATATTATTGGCCTACCGACTAACATTATTTGGTAAGTTTCTAAGTTTGAAGGTAATTACGTAAGATGTTCACCAATGATAAAATGATGATTCTACGAAGTACCCCGGTAAATCTTAACAGTTTATTAATCGTTTGCAGAATTTGAACAATTTTTATCTAGTTCATTATGATCGCCTCGATTATCTTTTATATGACTTATCACGTTTTCATTCATTCATTTCATTAATGATGTTTATGAAATAATAATGAGAAATAAGTTTTAATTAATGATTAAAAAACCAAACTGTGGAAATCCTTTCCGTTTATGTCCGATCTAACTCTTTATTTAAAAGTTCTAGAACATGTAGAAAGTCGGATGACATCGAACCCGAATTTAAAAAGAAAGGTAATCGAGGCAATTATAATGAACTAGATGAAATTCCGCGCAATCGGGGCGAAATTGATTTTTAATTACTGCTAACAGAGCTATTCCAAAATGTATCTTTCATTTTCTACTGACAGTTAATTATACAGGCTCATAGGATTACAAAATATTTTAAAATCCCACAGTTAGTATTGGAAAAAAAATATCTAATTACACGGGCAAAAGTGGCTCACATAAATTTCATGTGATTTCTATGCATAAAAAAGACACGAAAAGCAAGACATGTGGAATTTATGTAATGGTTGATTTTGAGCATATTTAAAGAACGTGAAGCGCGCACCATAGTTTATTAACAGACAGTCTATTTATAGAGTTTCTGTCCTTGCGCCAGGTATTTAATTAGATCTTTCTACCTTTCCGTGGAAAGACCTATTGGTATTCTTCTGTTTCTTCTTATTAGGTCTTTCCACCTTTCTGTGGAAAGACCTATTGAAATTGTTCTGTTTATAATATTATTAGGTCTTTCCACCTTTCTGTGGAAAGACCTACTGAAATTGTCCTGTTTATTATTATTAGGTCTTTCCACCTTTCAGTGGAAAGACCTCTTGAAATGCTTATGTTTATTATTCTTTTTCTTCCCTTAACTTTTGAAACCGCAAGACTTATCATAAATCTTAATAGTTCATAATATTGGATATTCTGAAAAACGACCCAAGAAGTTTGATCTTTGATCCCTTTCGAAGTTATTGCCCCTTTCATTGTAAAGCTTGTTATCGCTACTACTCCGAAACAGTAAAACGCAGAGGTTTGAAACATTTTGCAGTGTCTTGGACTAATCAAAAGGACTCTTCCCTCAAACATTGCAGAAGGATTTGTAAACCCCTTCAATGAGTTAATGCCCCTGAATTTTACAAATAATTAAAAATTTTCAAAACGAGAAAACGTAGAAACATGGGACCAACTGCAAAAGATTCATTGACCTTTGGTCTTGAAATTTATGGAAAGGTCAAAGGTCAAGGTCATTCCAAAACTTAGAAATTGAGCTCTTTTTATATCTCTTTTGTCTTTAAACTTATACTTAATATCTATGCATCATTAATATGTACTCTTCAAACTGTTTCAAAGATTTCATTCTTGTCCCCTTAGACTAACTTCTTTAAAAGTTATTGCCCCTTGTGCGAAAAACCTTGTTATCACTACTCCTCCGAAACCGTAGACAGTAGAGATATCAAACCTATAATAATGTCTAAAGGGTCTTTAGGTCTAACTTCTCTGTATAAGTGCAAAAGGATCTGATGACACCTTTTATGAGTTATTGCTCTTTAACTTCTTTGTACTTACTATTAAACCTTATAACTTGAAAACTATAAGTGGTAGAAGCATGGGGTTAATTGCATTGTGACCCTTGACCTTTGTCCTTGAATATTTTTTCAAGGTAAAAGGTCAAGGTCATTCATTTTTTTTTATTTTCATTTTTTTCTATGCTTTAAGAGAGTTCTGGTTTCTTTTTCATGGAATTTAATTTTTAGGAGTCAGGTATGAAACAAATTTAAAATTCAAAGAAGGTGGAAAGACCTCTTATTGTTCTGTGAACAATAAGTCTCCTAGTTCTTCGTATTTTTCCGCCGTATGATTTTAAGTTTCAAGATTTATCGAAAAGATTTATAGTCCATAAGAATGTACTTCGTAAAAGATTATTGCAGTTGACCCTGCGTAAATGAATCTTGACTCTTTCCGAAGTTATTGCCCCTTTTGCAAGAAATGCTTGTTATCGCTACTTCTCAGAAACCATAAACTGTAGAGATTTGAAACCTTCTCTAAAGTCTTTGACTAATTCAGAGGACTCTTCATATATTCATTGCAAAGGTATTTGATGACCCCTTCAATGAGTTATTGCCCCTGAAACTTTTTGAATTTACAAATAATTAAAATTTTTCAAAATGGCAAGTCGGAGAGACATGGGACCAACTGCATAAGATTCATTAACCTTTGACCTTAAAATTCACGTATAGGTCAAAGGTCAAGGTCATTCCCAAAATGAGAAATTTAGCTTTCTTTATATTTCTTTTTTTTTCCACATATACTTAATGTCTATGCATCATTTATATGTACTCTTAAAACTGTTTCAAAAATTTCATTCTTGTCTCCTAAAATTAACCCTTTAAAAAGTTATTGCCCCTTTTGCAAAAAACCTTGTTATCGCTACTCCTCCAAAACCTTAGACCGTAGAAACACCAAACCTTCACTAATGTCTTAAGAGTCTTTAGGCCTAACTTTACTGTATTAATGCAAAAGGATCTGATGACCCCTTATATGAGTTATTGCCCTCTAACTTCTTTGTACTTACTATTAAACCCTATAACTTGAAAACTATAAGTGGTAGAAGCATGGGGTCAACTGCATTGTGACTCTTGACCTTTGACCTTGAATATCTTATCAAGGTCAAAGGTCAAGGTCATTCATTTTTTTATTTTCATTTTTTTCTATGCTTTAAGAGAGTTCTGGTATCTTTTTCATGGAATTTAATTTTTAGGAGTCAGGTATAAAACAAATTTAAAATTCAAAGAAGGTGGAAAGACCTCTTATTGTTCTGTGAACAATAAGTCTCCTAGTTCTTCTTATTTTTCCGCCGTATGATTTTGAGTTTCAAGATTTATCGAAAAGATTTATAGTCCATAAAAATGTACTTCGTAAAAGATTATTGCAGTTGACCCTGCGTAAATGAATCTTGACTCTTTCCGAAGTTATTGCCCCTTTTGCAAGAAATGCTTGTTATCGCTACTTCTCCGAAACGATAAACCGTAGAGATATGAAACCTTCACTAAAGTCTTTGACTAATTCAGAGGACTCTTCATCTATTCATTTCAAAGGTATTTGGTGACCCCTTCAATGAGTTATTGCCCCTGAAACATTTTGAATTTTACAAATAATCAAAATTTTTCAAAATGGCAAGTCGTAGAGACATGGGACCAACTGCATAAGATTCATTAACCTTTGACCTTAAAATTCACGTATAGGTCAAAGGTCAAGGTCATTCCCAAAATGAGAAATTTAGCTTTCTTTATATCTTTTTTTTCTTTTAACATATACTTAATGTCTTTGCATCATTTATATGTACTCTTAAAACTGTTTCAAAAATTTCATTCTTGTCTCCTAACATTAACCCTTTAAAAATGTTATTGCCCCTTTTGCGAAAAACCTTGTTATCGCTACTCCTCAAAAACCTTAGACCGTAGAGACACCAAATCTTCACTAATGTCTTAAGAGTCTTTAGGCCTAACTTCAGTGTATTAACTCAAAAGGATCTAATAACCGCTTATATGAGTTATTGCCCTCTAACTTCCTTTTACTTACTATTAAACCTTGTAACTTGAAAACTATAAGTGGTAGAAGCATGGGGTCAATTGCATTGTGACTCTTGTCTTTTGACCTTGAATATCTTATCAAGGTCAAAGGTCAAGGTCAATCATTTTTTTTATTTTCATTTTTTCTCTGCTTTAAGAGAGTTCTGGTTTCTTTTTCATGGAATTTAATTTTTAGGAGTCAGATATAAAACAAATTTGAAATTCAAAGAAGGTGGAAAGACCTCTTATTGTTCTGTGAACAATAAGTCTCCTTGCTTTCTTTAGAGATTATATTATTAAAAACATTTTAAACATTCTATTTGAATATTAATCTGGTTTTTTTCTATTTTCTATTGATTTTCAGTGCAGTGATTTGAATTTATAAAATCATTATTTTGTTGGGTAAATCTCTAAGATTTAAACTGGTTTATCAAGTAATTTATTTATACTCACTGTGCTGACGCCCCTGTGTTGAATGGAACGTGTTTCGAGTTGTGATGCGTGTTACAGTAAGAAATTTGTAGGTCTTGTGTTTTATTAAATTTGAATTATACTTAATATTATATCCTTTTATCGTATAATAAATACTGGTATATTGTTTATTTCAATGTAGACACCACTTACGCAGTGTAAAACATTTCATGTATGAGTGACTGGATGTGGCATCGACATATGTTGGTGTGGTATGTGTTTGTTTGAATTTAATTTGATATGCTGATTAATTATTTTTTTCTGTTTGTGTGTTCTATTGGTAATGTGTGTATATATTTTGTTTGTTTGTAGCTCATTGCCAATTTGATGTTTAATTAAAAATAAAGAACCATAAAAAAAAGAATTTGTATTGAGTCGTTACAAAACTTCGTGTGACTTTTACATTAATTTCATATGAATTTTACATGAAGAGCATACCGCATAAATATCATCCAAAGAAAACTTCATATGAAAATTAAAAAAAAATATTGATGTGAAAATCTTATAAACTTCTATTCACATGATATACACATGAAAATATATCTATATAATTTTCATATGATTTTCAGATAAATTTCAAAAAAAAAGATAATTACATGAATATCATGTAACCCTCTCTCCCCTATGTATAAGATAAATTTTTTTATACTAAAACATGTCGTTATCTCCTGACATGTTATAAAGCAATTTTATTCTGATATCTCTTGTACTCTGTTATACGTCATGTACTACGGGTGCTCAATGATATTTTCTGTTCTCATATTAGAAACTCTATTTAATATATGTTGTAATATATTATCGATTGTTATGCTTCGGATACTCTGTTTCAATTTACATTAAGGGTAAAAAAAAAATCAGATGTTCAAATTTAAGTAATAGATAAACCATACAATTTTGACTGTTTTGTGGTGTATTGTACATTATACCATGGTTTGGGTTTCACGACCCTGGGCTTAACCTCACGAGACGAAGTCGAGTGAGTTTACCCATGGTATAATTTACAATACACCTCAAAACAGTCAAAATATGTATGGTTTATCTGTTTTAACCTATGATATATAAATAGCAAATTTATTTTAAATGTGTACAACATGTTTATCAGTATTAATTTGTGTAATCTAATTTTATTCAAGCATTATTCCTACGGAACCTCATTCAAGGTATTGCATCATCACAAATTAAAGAGGAAACGATTGTCGAAAAATTGCATCATCATTACTGGTAATAAAAGAAGGAACCATTCTCAGAAAATAGGGGTGGAAAGGGGAATTTCTTTTCAATAACAAAAAAGTGATAAATTTTATTATTTTAAATACAATATTAAAAAGATAATATTTAGCACAAAATATTTTGTACTTTGATAGAACTTTTGGGTAAATGTTTTTAAAAAGTGCGACAAATGTAAGAATTATCGAATAAGTCATGGGGAACCTCTTTCAAATGATAACGTGATTCAAATTTGGTGTCAAGCGGGCAGTTGAGTTAAGAAAAACGATGGATCGAGGTTGACGATCTTGATTTCATGGAACTTTTGCCAGTTTTGGGCGATGAACTTGGGGATGACGATGAAAATTTTACATTAAGTCAAATCGCCGATCGTATAGAACTGGACTACAATAAGTCAGAGTGCATGATATCGAATTTTGCGGATATGACTTTTGACGTTGGATATGAGTCTGAGAGTGGAGAAACAGGACCCAGCCATTCTAACATGGAAGTACCTACCATTCAGAATACGTGTACTCTTTCAGAGAATTCGTTGACATTCGGAAATCCAGTCAAAGACGAAGATTTGGATGAACTAATCTCCGAGACAACCCCTGCCAACACTAAGAAAAGTACAGCATAGGCAGTTCGTGTGTTTAATAATTGGCGCATTTCACGAAATACTGCACTTAAAATATTCCAAATTAGGACTATTTTTCCGTGGATGACATAAACAGATGGCTCTTGAGGTTCATAGTTGAAGTAATGAAACGTGATTGGGATTTTCACCTTTCTAAATCACTCTACCTCTTAACAACGGGTATTCTGGGCTACATGCGAAAAAAACGGAAATACTCTGAACTTTATGAACGAAAAGGATGACCGTTTTATCCGATTTCGACGGAGCCTTGACGCCAAGATGAAATTTTTAACATCTAAAGGTATGTACATATTCATGGAAACTTTATTTATTTAAAGCTGAACACTTCTCGTAAATAGGCATAGTCTGCCATATTTCTCGTTCTTCAACGCTCTCCCTACAACTCGTATATAAGGAGCAGATCGCTAGTCAATTCAATGTATTTTACTATAGAGATCCGACGAGTGCAGACGGATATCTTACAAAGCATGCTACTCAATATCGATGAAATTATCAAATTTTACGTATTTTTTCCAAAACAGGACAAAAGTATCATGGAAAATACAGGTCAATACATTATTTACAAACAGAAAATGCACATAAAAACAAGAAATAAACGCACAAAATCTAAGACAACGATAGGAGTACTACATGTCGGCCATGAGTCTCAAGTGTGCAATCGGGTGTAACGAAAGCGAACGGTTTATATACCCGTCTGACAGTGCCTATTTATGAGAAGTGTTCTGCTTTAAAATGTTTTGTCAATCAGTCCTTCGGTTCTCTCTCTCTCTCTTTCTCTCTCTCTCTCCTTCGAATTGCCATTTTTACTGTATTATCTGTTCGTTTTCATAGGTTATGGTTCGACTGTACGCCAAGCAAACCCAATCAGCCGCGACCAGGAAGAACAGCTTTGGACATCCGGTGTTATTGGTCATGAATCCAGTGAGGCATCGCTATATGGAGTATTTTTCTACAACTGCAAGCTAATTGGATTGAGGGGTAGAGATGAGCATCATGAACTAGATAGTTCCCAGTTTGAAGTAGGCGAGGACGACAATGGCAACTTCATACAGTCCGTGGGACGTGCAAACAAAACCTTTAAAGGTGGGTTAAATCATCGCAATCACAGTTGACCAAAAAAACATTAAATATTATGTTACTACAGTGACCGAAATCTTGTCCATTTGTATACTTCTTACATTGGTCTAATTGGTGACAAAGATGGAAAATTCTACAAACGCCCTATTCCTGGGACTCTCAAATTTTCCAAGCAAAATATAGGTATGGAAAGGCTTGAAAACTTGATAAAAGAAATGTGTAACAAGGCAGGATTAGAGGGAAATTTCTCAAATCATTTAGGAAAAAGAACGTGTGCAACCCAGTTGTACCAGAGCGGTTTAGACAAGGAGCAAATCATGAGCAGGACCGGACATAGAAGTGTAAACGGTGTGCGAAAGTACAAGCGTGCGTCTAACGTCCAGCTGAGAGATTTGTCAAATATTCTCGAACCAACTTGTTCCAAAAAAGTGAAAATTGTTAAAGATTCGTCTTTGTGTGTTCAAAATGCTACATGCAGTTCCGGTGAAGAAAATCATGATGTTGATGTAAAACCGAGCTTGCCAAGTCTTCCAAATTCCGGTGTTGATTTGAAAATGTGGGTCCCACAGAAACGTCGGCAACAGAAATTCTGAACCAGTTGAAAAGTGGATTAAATCGGTATAGTTTCACTTTTAATTTTTGAAATTAATAACCATGTTCAGGCATTCTAAGATTTGTTTGGACTGTAAACAATTTCAGATAAATTTGTTTGTCGTGATATAATTGCTTTATTTTGTTAATTTTAATTAATAAAGAAACCCTGTTTTGCTTTATTTTTTTTTTTTTTTTGCATGGATTATTAAAAAGATATTATACCATGGAAGCCATGGTATAACTGCAACAATGTGAAATTATACCATGGAGTATGGGGATTTATACACAAATGCCTATAACATAGGGGCAATGGAAGTATCATAGGTTAACTATAGATAAATGTATACAGTCCTAACAGGAATATAGAGGTATTTAATGCAAAAAAAGGTCGTACATATATGTAGAACACCCCCACCTCAACTCCCTTTCTTCACTAAAATGTATTGATCAAAGCACAAATTTTTAAAAGCTACCGTAAAATTTAAAAAAAAAGTAAAATGCTTTTTTTTCACTTTATGTCTTTGAACAAATAACCCAGGGGCCTGCTCCCTGTGTGTAATAATTATTTATGAAAAATCATTTACGTTATACTAGGAATTAACTTAAAATATTACTTAAGAAAATTCAAAGATTAATTTTTAATTTCATTTGGGAAAAAACGGAGAGAATTAAACGGAACACACTGATTGGTGACATATCACGAGGCGGACTTTCTATTGTCGATGTTGAATGTAAACTAAAATCATTGAAAGCAGCGTGGATTCCATGATTACTAAATTCAAAAGGTTTACTGTTCGATATTTTAAATGATTTTTGTAAAAAACTTAATGTTGATATCTATTATCTTTTAAAGCTTTCATCAATAGGCGTAGATAGCTTAAAAAATATACATGTTCCTCTATTTTACAAAGAAGTTCTAAGTTGTTTTAATGAATGTAAAACTGAATTAAACTTTGATAAAAGATCTTCTGATGATATTTTGCAACAGCCAATCTGGAATAATCGTAATTTGGTCTATAAAGGAAAAGCTATTTTCTTTGACAATTGGATTAAATCTGGAATTTTATATATATATGAATTGTTTGATGACAAGGGTTGCATCAGACCACTTGAACATTTTTCCAATATAATTGACAAATCTAATTGGCTATGTGAGTACAGAATTCTTCTGTCAGCTACTAAGAATATTCGAAGAACACACAATTTTTCAAATGCAAGCAACATCAATAAACAAAATGTAATTAACTTCAACCTCCCTTTAGGGAACTTCAACATATCAGGAAAATCAAGTAATTTTTTCTACAAAAATCTTATTGAAAAAAAGTTTTGTAAACCCAGTTTTCAAGCCATATTGTCTAAAGATTTTGGAATATTTGAGGAGTCAAGTTGGAAAAATATTTATGAATGTAAGATTTTAGATATAAGAGATAAACACATAGCAGAATTTAGCTACAAACTATTGAATAATATATTATGTAACAATGCTTATGTGAGTAAGTGGAAAAAAGATATATCTCCTATGTGTATACATTGTAACAAAATAGAGAATGCAAAACATCTGATTTTTGAGTGTGATAATGTGTCTAATATATGGAATACTATAAGCAGTTTTTTATCATTTAAAATTCAGTGGAAACATATTGTTGTTGGATTTTTCCATGAAAAAAAAGATAAAACTAGATCTCTTAATTTACTTATTACGTATGTGGCATATAGAATTTATAAACATAAAATGTTATGTAGATTAGAGTCTTTAAGTGAAACTGAATTTAATTTATACAATCATGTAAAAAAATCAATTTGTTTCTACACTTCTGTATTACGCTTTCTATTTGTTAACACTGAGCTAAGGACTTTTGAAAATCTTTCAAAACTAATGTGAAAATTATATATTCTTGTATAAATACTACTGGGAAGGGACCCGTCTTCCCGTAGTGCTGTCAAAAGGGGGGAGCGAATGGACTGTGAAACGTATTGGTGGCTCCCTCGGTCGACAGCTACACTGAAATTATATCTATTTTATTTCATAATGTAAACTGTATAAATATATTTTTTGAAAATAATTGTGCTTTAATTTTTTGCTATATTATAACATCCTGCGTGATGTCATAGGGACAACAATATCATTGTTTAGAAGGAGCTTAGTCAGGGCCCCATCCCTGGCAGTTGCCTTATTTTTTTCTAGTAATGTTAGTATATATGTTGTTATAGATTAAGTCTTGGAAAATAAAATTGTTAAAAAAAAAAAAAAAAAAAAAAAAAACTTAAAATATTACACACTGCGAGCAGGCCCCTTGCAAATAACAATGAACATTAATCGATGTTTATTTGTAAATTTATAATCACAACTTACTTTCAATATATAGATATATTCACAAAGTTAATTCATTATGTTACCAATTACTTCAAAAATATTTCCATGACTATTCATGTTGATTGCCTCGATTTTCCTTAAGGTCGGTTTCTATGCCACCTGACTGTCTAGAACTTCCAATGAAGAGTAATATCGGACATAAACGGAAAGGGTTTTGATTTTTGATCAGTGATAAAGGCTTATTTTTTTAATATCACTTAAATCACATTTTGATTAGATAATCCATTGAAGGTGTATAAAGAAATAATTAAATTCTCGCGTTTCTCAGTTTCATTGAAAATGTCAAAATCTTAGATCCGCCAAATCGGAACCACCACCGTTTACCGAAAATGAATGTAGACTTTTAATTAAACTTGCAATAATTACTCTCTAAATGAATTCGGAATATAGTGAACGGGCATCACCTTTTACTTGGTGTATTCCTGAAGGAGTAGGTAAGAACTTTGGTGCGGCCGTTTCAGAGTTTATTTGCACAATGTATTAATTTATAAGTATTCGGAAATATCAATGGTTTTGAATATACCGTATCTATGTATTGAAAGTAAGTTGTGATCATTAACTTGCAAATATATGTCGATTAATAGCTATCGTTATTTGTTTCAATACTTAATGTGAACTTTAAGCGTTTTTAACATGTTTAATTTTTGTTTTTCACAAAAGCTTTTAAAAATGTATATTTCAGTGGTTTTTCTAAATACATTCTTTTATACAAATACAAGTATTTAAAGGTTAGAATTGAACTTCTTTCAGTACCATTTTTCAAACGGATAAAACTACGCCGCTCCAATGTTCAATGCCTACATATGTCTAGTGTTTGTGAAAAATAATTGGGGAGGTCTAAGCGAAAGAATAATGGGGATAGTATATCTAGATATCTTTTGATTATTTATGTCTGTTCCTAACCTAACTGCAGGATTTTGATGTATTTTGTCATGCTATAAGCTTGTATATTGAACTGTACGAAGAAAATCAAAGATTCTTTTTGGAATAGTTATATTACCAGCAAATAAAAAAAACTTCCCACACTTGCGCGGGATTTCATCTAGTTTTTAAATAAAAATGTTGTATATGTTTTCAAAGTGTTAGTCTAACGTTAACTGCATTACACGACTAAGGGGGTACCGACCCTCTATTCTAACTTTCGCAATTTTTCTTTAAAACTGCCCAAGGTTTATTTTCATCAAGAGCTAAAGCAACAGCTTCAATTGGAAAACAATATGAGGTATGAAGCACTGCTTATTTTCTCGGAAATGATTTTTATATCTGATCAAGATATGAAGAAATTTTAACACAGAGGGCAGAAAAAGTACTAATTATTAATCACAACATAAAATCAAAAATATGAACTGTATATGAGAATAATATATTGTGTCATATCTATCAAATTCATATTAGAAAACATAATAAAGCGCTACTTCCTACGTCAGAATTTCACAATGTACGTAGTTGTAAGAAAATAATATAATGTTTCCCTTAGATGTCAAATTCGATCAAATGTACTTCTCAAAGGTATCTATTGTGAAACTCTGATAATGAAAACTTGAGTGGTATACAGATTTAATTTTTTACTTGGAAGGTTATCTCTGTTATCAGAGGGTCGGTGCCCCTAAAGATAAAATTTATATAGTATTTGAATCATTGTAAAATATTCTCATATTTGAATTAAATGGGTCCTTTTTTATTCATCATGAAATTACTTATTTTCAATATAATTTAAAAGTTGAAAACAGAAATGAATTTTAATTTTTATGCTTATCAAGATTGCAGAGCAAAAAACCATACAACCAGAGAGGGAAACCTAGGTATTGCCAATAACCATGGGTTAATGATGTGTACCATAATGTACCCAGAGGTTTACACAGAGAAAGGTTCATCATGTTCTCACGTTCATGAGGATGCTGAATTTTACTGCAGGATATGCAGAAAAGATTTATGTGCTGCTTGTAAAGAGAAACATATGATAGACCTTGACACCAGATACCACGATATAGCAATTTCACGTTTTAAGTATGGCGTCTTCATGATTTCAGAGTTTTGTAAAAGACACAAAAACAGATACTTTAACAATTGGTGTTTCTCTTGTGAATTTCCAATCTGCACCGAGTGTGAAGAACACCGAAATCATAAAATATTGAATATTTTCCGAGCTTATCAAATGTGCAGATCTCAACAGGAAAACAGAATGGTTCAGATAAGAACTGAAATTATCTTCAAGAACCTTGCTTTACTTACAAAATTTAAATCCGATGTTAAAACCGGTGGGACAATTGATCAATCCGTTTCACCTTTCCTCCAGAAAATCATGACAAAAAGAGGTTGGAGACTGAAAAAAATGGTTGATTTAGTAGTGAATGATATCAGCGAATCAAAAAATATTAAACTGTTTCTGAAATCTAGATTAGAAGAGCAAAAAATAAATATTACTAACACAGAAATGTTTTTACACAAGTTGACACGGTTATTAGATACACCGGTACAATTTTTAATGTGCCTAAAGAAAACTCGGATCCCGAAGATTAAAGACAATCCTGTTCAAATAAAGATATTAGGAGAAATTAAATTCTTAAAGACAGGATCAAAAAGACAAATCAAAAATGAACTTTTTCTAGAAATGATGCATACACCTGTGTTAAAGAAATCTTTCACAGTGTATCGCACCGGAGGGGTTTTTCATATTTCTTGTATGACAGCAGACCAGATGTGGATCAGTGACTCCTATGGACATATCATCTTTAAAACCCAAACAGGTCCCCTTCTACATGTCGTGAAAAATGCATTAAGTTACACCGGAGGACACACCATAACTCATCACCGTGATCTAATTTACATAGACATGGGTAATAATATCAACAAATATTCTATAGGCAACGGAACACATAGTACTGTCATAGAGAACACTGACTTATGGAAACCACAGTGCGTGTGTTTTTCTTCTGATGGAGATCTACTGATTGGTATTATGATGTATGATAGTATTAAAAATATACATTCAGATGCTAGGGTACTTCGGTACGACAGTACCGGAAAAGAAACTCAGGTCATTGAACACGATAACACGGGTCAAAAATTGTATTGTCATCCTTTATATATCACAGAAAATCATAATGGGGATGTTATTGTTTCTGACTTGAAAAATTGTGTAGTGGTGACAGATTGTGAAGGATGGCGTCGCTTCTCGTACAAAGGACCTCCTTCAGGATCACGACTATCATCACGAGGAGTATGTGTGGACGCGCTGTCACAGATCCTGGTATGTGATTGTGGAAGCAACACCATTCAGATCATTAGTAAAGACGGTCACTTCTTATCGATGTTCTCAATTATAAACAACATGTTTGTATCCGGGGGTCTGGAATATGATAAAAAGAATCACCTTCTCTTGGTTGGAACAACAGATTATAACAGCGTAGTTTGTGTATACAGATACATACAGAGAAAGGACTATTTTACTGACGATTTTTCATAACTTGCTCACAAGTGATTTTGATCTTGTAGTAGATAATATACAAGAAATAATTAAATGTATCGAATAATGATAATACCAATGGTTCTTGTTTTTCTAAAGAGCATGTCTACGAAAAAACCATGCAAAGGGTTATGGGAGCAAGGTTCTCTAATCAACTTCATGTTTTGTGAGTATATTTCTTGTATGATATGAAATTTTTTGCCACAATTTTTTTTTTCAGTGTGGTCTCACTTAAGGTGTAAATCGACACTGTTACTAAAATAGAATTACTGGTCCTTACAAAGGGTAAAAACAAGAATATTTTAGGAATTTCATCTTTTCTAGCCAAGGGTTTTCGGTCCACCCAGCTACCCATAAACCCTTGACAGATCTCATTACGAAAACACGGTGATGCGATTTATTCTATGATTGGTTGCAGGTTCGACTCACTGAGCCAATCGCAGCGCTTGTATCAAACTCTTGTAAACAAATATGGCTGCGCCCATAGAAATTTGTCGTGTATGTAGTTGCGAATTTCCAAAAAAGAACAGACAAGTTATTTTTGGTGAGACTTTTGGTGTTTTCAATCAGTTGACACAAGTCCTCGATTATAGTGCCTCTCGATGGTCTTTCGAAATATGTCTGCGGATTTTGTTTTACAAAGCTTAATAAACTGTACAAAATTGACATGGATTTGATACATAAAATGGACTCTCTAAGAAGGGAAAAAAACGAGGTCCTGGGAATTCTTAGGGGAAAACACAAACAGTCGTTACAAACCAATATGATTAGAACCCCAAAGGCTCACGAAAAAATACTACAGTGCATTCGCCAACACCCCGGAAAAAAGAACAAACAGAACATGCAGAAGAGTGCAGGGCTATGCAAATCAACAATTCAGAAGTAAATCCACAAAGTAAACACACACAAAAAAAAAGTTAGATCAGCAAGATATGAAAAGACTTTACTTGCCTCCAGAGAAAGCTTCCGTTGACACTCAAAGACCAATTACTATAAAGTCCTTCACACCTTGTAAACTCAAGGTAACCGTTTGGTATCATGTAACAGTAGACAACTTAGATATAGATTTATAATGTTATGTTACAAAGAAAAACTATTTCCTGCAGTTGAGTTTTGAATAACCTAGAATGTTAAGATTTATTATAATGAGTAGATCAATCACTTTATTGTACATGATATATAATTTCATAACTTTCTTTTGTAATCAATGGTAATTGTATATTTATTTGAATGCATAAAAATATCCAGTATACTTTTCCTTTAAAAAAACTATCATGATTTTACAGGTTGTGTTCAAAACAAAGAAAACAGAGAAAGTAAGAACAAAACTGGTAAGATATTGTCCATTAAGTGCCATTGTTAGAGGTTTAACCATTCACAATGCACCAAAGAGAACAGCCAGGGCTATCTACAAATCACATCTAAAAGAAGTAATCAACAACCAAATCATGAAGGAACTAAAGGAAAAAATTGGGAAACCATTTTATGCACCACATTATGCAGGTCCTTGTCAAGTATGTGGACAATCTTAATAAGAACAAGTCATGTATTTAAGGAATGAAGCTTATTTCAACTTATGTTATCCGATATAACATAACTTGGGGCAGTTTACGCTTTATAAACCGCAAAGCGGTTTATAAAAAAGCGTAAACTGCCCCATGTTTTATTATATCGGATAACATAAGTTGCAATTAGCTTCATTCCTTATAATTTAATTCTAATGTAGACAATGAGTCAATATTTCCTCCGGAAAAAGACTTCATTATTTAGCATTATTTTAAAAGTAACGTCAAGCGGAGTAATACATTTTTGACGTTACTCATTGTGACGTAGGCAAGTTATGTTATCCAAAATATTATATGTTCCTCTGAATGATTCAGTCAATGAAATTGTTTGATACAAGTGAAATTAAATTATTCCACAATACATAAATCATCCTCACCTGAACAAGAGTGGTAGAAAATCTGACTATGCCATAATTGACCTCTTACACAAAAACGAGAATAAGTTGTCAGAAATGATTGATATACTACAATATATTCATGAAAAATGTACTGCAAGGTCAGATTTAGATAATGATACCCCTTTAAACCTATAGAAGAGGGTATTTGGAGGTGATGTATTAACTTGAGAGAGCATATGGTGCCCAATTATCACTTCACAATGGTATGACAAAATTCAGTAAACTTCACTGTGTCATTCACCGAACCGAAGGGTTACATAGGATAATAAATCTACTACTGGTATCAGCCTGTTTGGTTTAGTTCCAGTTACTGCATTTATAAAAGGCATGCCTTCTTTATTCATTCAGCTGAGAAACAGCCCCTATCCAGTTACTTTTAGCTTATGGGGATATATATGACTTTTTTTTTTATTTGCTTTGCATTTCTTCTAGCTATGTAGATAGTTTTTATGACAGTTTAATGTTTATTGTTTATCACTAACTCATTAACTCATTGTTGTTTTGTTAGACAACTACATATACAAAGTCAAAGCATTTTTAAGAAGAATATTTTAGAGAAATTATTGGTAATACAGAAATAATGCAATGTTTTATACTTTGTTTGAAGTAAATTCAGTCTTATCAAATTTTATTCAGAATTTGCATTTTTATTATTTACATCATATTTGTCACATTAATTGTTGAATTAAATGGCATTGGATATTTTATAATAGCATATTATAGAAATTAATTTTTTAAAAATATTTTACAGTTCATCTATCAACAGTTCTACAAAGTGTCATCTGCAGGAGAGCCAGGTACACTGAGTCACCTGAGAAATACAGTAGGGAGAATCGATGTACATGGTCCTGAAGAAGTTATCCAAAAGTACAAGTTGTAAAATAATTCTAAAATTTCTTTTACTACTCTGTTTTTAATGTGTAAAATTAAATTGATATTAATTAGCATGTATTGTAGATCTCATTATGCTTGGATGGATGACTGCTTGGATTCCTTCATTGTGGGTGCTTACATGCATTTAATGGGGATCAAGGATCTGCAAGATGCACCTATTAGCCACCAGCCTCTGTTCCATCTTCTTTCCGATCAGTAGAAGTACACATATATCCATGGAATAGCAAAGGATATTCTTGATAAATATGTGAAGATTGCTGATGGTACAATAAACTGAATATCTTTCAATTACTTAACATTTCAATTATACTTATTAAATATTTGTTTGCTGGTTTTTCTGCAGATGCATACAAGATAATTTTTTTTCCTAAGAAAAAGTTGAGTAAAATAAAATTGAGGTTTAGGAAATTGCTGTAGAGTGTTTTAACTCATCTTTCTTTTTAATTATAATAGATATCAATGACATCAGAGAGAAAACATGCGCACTTGATTCAGAAGCAAATCAAAAAAGGACCTCTTTGATAATAATGAGATGAAGTATATGTGCCCAAATTGTGATAAGCAGTACAAAACTAGTGTTGGAATAAAGAGACATTTGAAAAATGTACATAAACTCTCTTTTGATCATGAAGATCAACCACCAACATCTAAAAGGGACCATATGGCAATATACAGAGCATCATTTATGAAATGTGCATTGCTTCTTCGAGACACAAATGATGCATATAAAATGGGAGATGGGAACAGAGTGACAATCAATGCGAAATTTCAGATGCTTCTCTCTCGTGTCGGAAAACACAAAAAGTATCAATTATGGCTGTTTAGGTATTTGGCCTACATCAATTGCATCTTATCGCCAAAATTGGCCTATGAGTATAAGTGGAATTGCTCTACAAATTTACAAGGGTGTATGGGAAAACATTCCAAATGACAATTTGTTAGAAATTATGGTCCAAACTGTGAAGAAAAAATTTACTCCCAAGGAGCCAATGCAGCCTATGCCAGTGTTCAGAAGGCTGCACTCACAAATCAAATTCAAGAAGAAATTAAGGAGAATTTGCAAACACAATGCAACAAGAAAAAATCGGGATCAAGAAGGCCTGAAGCAAATAAAATCTCTGACATTTTGGAAATGGTGACTAAACTGAACAATGCCAAAATGTTCGATTACATTCCTGGCAGAGAATTTTTTTATTTCCCAGGTTTTATGGACTTTTTCTCTCGCATTAAATTAAAGTTGTTGATTTGCATGCTTAGATTACAGAAAATAGAGAGTGACTGTCTTATGAAGTGCTCAATTAGAATTGTATTCAAGATTATTTAATGACTAGAGCACTGTTATCTGTTGCTAGTGTTTTAAAGAGACTGTTCAATATTTATTAGTGTCATTTCTATATTCGATGGACTTGAAATATGTACATGTATATGCTTGTTTGAAAGCTATGCCGTGTATTTGAAGTCTAATACTTTATTAAAAAATGATAAACATGTTTCTTTTTTAATTCAGAAAGTTGGTCATATGATTAAGCTTTAAGGACAGATGAGACGTTACTTAATAACAGATAAAATTTTCCTAGAGTTTTGTCATGGAAGTATTGCTACTTAAACACGTTTACTCACAAAAAAAATTGAGGTACCTTACCAGGCATTTCTGCAAGATACCAGGGGTAGTATTTCTTATATAATCCTTTGGGGAAGAAAAATAATTTTACAATTTCAAATATTTAAGTCTTTGGATTTTCAAAAATCGCTTAGAAACTGGTTTAGAAATCAGAATGTTATTAAAAGTTTGAATATTTTTCATACATTACGAAAATATACAAAACAGATTTTGAGGAACGTCTCGTCTGACCTTAAAAGGTCATATAGTTTAAGGCTTAATGTCCAATGTTCAGTCATATAAAATTTTACTTTGAGCTAATAATTTTCCTATTAATAATATCTTCAATTAAAACCGCATACAATTTTAGCATACCCTGTATTGCAAAAAGCTATATTGGCCTTTTATATTTGATATAGGAATATTTAATATTTATGATCCCAATGAGAGTTGTCTCTGTTTTCAAAGGACAATGAACCTTAAAATTGGTCAAAGAAAAAACCTTTTTCGAAGATTTTTTTGTCAAAAGGACAAAGCTAATCAACGCAATCATTGCACAAAGTTGATCAATGATCCGTCTTTTTCTTTGATAAATACTAATAAATATTACAAAGTTGATTTGAAGATATTTTGATTTTACACATCTTGCCCAAGGATCATGAAACATGGATCATCAAGTCAATATTTTTAAAAATACATTTGTATTATACTGTTGTGGAAAACAAATTAAACAAACCAAAATTAAAATGGTTCAATATCAATTACCGGAAAACTAGTGTTTTTATTTGCAAAGTTTGAGATAAATTCAATAATAAATATATATTTTTCAGGCGATTTAAAATTTGACTTTAGTGCAAGTCTGTTTGATGATCCTGGGGACTTTAGGCCTGTTTATCACTTCACTCTTTACTAGGCATGTTTTCCATCTTCATTTTCAACTTTCTACATTTTCAACATTGTACATGTACATGTACTAACTTTTTTCTTTCATTATTTTCAAACATCCAATATATATCCACAATCCTTTAAATATTTAAAACACTTTTTCAAGACTTAGAAAAAGAGAATGATTTATTTTCAAATGAAAGCTTTAATTTAAGGCTTACATAGTAATTTTATTGACAATATTATTGAGCACAAAGCAAATATAGAGTCCAATGTGGAAAGCAACAGTTCATGAAATGTACTGAAATGTTCAATGAATACATCATTACATGTCAATATAGTTGCACTGTTCTGCAATACTAGTATTTTTGCCTAACAGTCAATCATCTGAAGTGGAACTATCCCTGTCTACTAAATTGTACATTGTTTCATCTCCAAATACATCAAGTATTATTTTACAAATCTCCTGAACTATATTGAATGACCAAATAGGGAATTTTAGCATAATGTCTTCTGCGGTAAACAGTAAATGACATTTAGAAACAATATCTTTCACTGGGTCCTTAGTAAAACCATGGACTAATTCTGAATTCAGTAGGCCACCACTTGATCTGTTAGACAATGTAAACTGTAAAGATTCCAACTTCTGTGTAAGAAGACGTCTTTCTTCCTCTGAAACATTTCGCTCCATCTCATCTTCAGAAGATTCTCCTTTGTCATCATTTTTCATGGCAACATGTGATTCTGGACAGGTAGCCAACTGGGATTTACACTTTTTCTCACACACATCACAACATGTATGTAAAGGTGTAAGTTCACAATGTTTTGTCTGAAAAGCATTGTATAACATGTCTCTTCGGCATTCACTGTTATCTTTCACAATTCGAACAAAATCTGGTTCAACATGTTTTAAGTAACCTTTATGTGGCTTTAACAACAGAAGTTCATGTGAGGGTTTTCCGTTCCTCCCACCTCTACCCATTTGTTGCATAAAAGTCTCCAGCTCCCTGGGTATGCCATAGTGAACAATAATATGTGCTTGGTGGAAGTTGACACCCATTCCCGCAGCATTGGTACAAATGAGTATCCTAATGTAGCTGTTGCCATATCTTTTCTAATTTTGTTTTTGATTTCATCATCAGTCTTACTGTGGAACATTTCAAAGTTTATTCTGTTTTGTCTGCAGTTTTTATGATGCAAAATAAATCTTTGTCACATCACTTATACTATTGCAAAAGACCACATGTCTAGGTAATTGTTCTGTGTTTTTCTCAAGTCTATAATGAGCCAATCAAAAACCACTTCTACTCCATCATTACTTTTAATGGATTTCACAGTAATATTAATGTTTCTGCTGTCAGGCAAATCAAGAACAAGTTCATAACCTGGTCGAAAGCAGAGACTTTTCAAAATTTCCCTCCTTTGAGCTGGTCAAGCAGTTGCAGTAAGCGCAAGGACAGGAATATTTGGACACAAAGATCGCAGCTCCTGAATCTTTGAGAACCACTCCCTGAAAGGATCTTCATCTGTCTTCCCCTCTCCCCCGAAAAAAAAAATAGTAGTTACTTACAATTCCTTCATTACATGTATTGATATCATTTCTAAACAAAACCACACATTAAAGAAAAAAAATCTGTATGAAATATCGTACCAAAATGTTACTGTATGGGCCTCATTCATCACTAACAACCGAAGCCGACCCCTGTACTCCGAGAGGATTTTAGCATCTCCCTCCATCGGCTTTCAACCACCAGTCTCTTGGGGCTACGAAAGACGAAGTCGTACTTCCCAGACTCTATTTTCTCGTTCTCCTTAACGTTCTTCCCAATGTTAGTGGCAGCAAGTCAAGAGCTGTTCAATTTCTCAACTTGTTCCCTCATTATTGACAAGAAATGTGCTATAATGACGACGATACCTGGTTTTATGACAGGAATACTTTCATATACATGTACCAGCGATTACCCACTCCCAGTACGGTTCCAACAAACACATCACGATGTGATAGCACAGCATTTATTGCCTTTTCTTGATTTTCTCTTAATTCGACTTTAAATGTATCGTAAATTCTTTTCCGAGATTCGTCAGTCAACATGTATTCACCATTTGATGTTTTGTCGTGGTGCACATATAACGCGTAATTTCATTGGATAAGAATGGAGAAGTTGCAAGGGGCGCAACTCTAATATGTCGCTAGATGGCGCCACCGTATCACCATGTTTTCGTAATGAGATCTGCCAAGGGTTTATGGGGAGCGGAGTGGACCAAAAACCCTTGGCTAGCGAAGATATAGGAATTTATATTTAAAAATTCAGCACTTTATTTAATAATGATATAAAATATCCATATATGGTTGAAAGTAACAAGATTCACTCGCATGTGTCCAGATTTTTGAAAACTGGTGAAAATATTCACTTCTCAAAAACCTAAAACTCAGAAAGTGATGCTTAGAATTAACTCAATCTCATTTTAAACCATTTAATAGAAAACATGTCTGTCTTCATTATATTAAAATCTGTCTTTGGACTCTCAAAATGTTTTGGCTGTATTTTTTATTTAAAGTTGGAAATTTTTTTTCAATTTTCAAATTATCACATCCCTGCAGCAAGTTTTTCTTTTTTGCTTAGTTAAATATTTTCAAAAATCTAAATTTTGCTGTTGAAAAATACAAGTATGTTGTACATTTTTGTTTTTAATCAATTTCAGTATTCCTTAAGGGGGTTAAATGCGGTGAATGGGGGAGAGGGGTACCAGAATTCTATTATTTTACATTTTTTTTTGAAAAGAGTAATATTCACATACTGCTTAGCACCTGTTTGAGAGTCGATAGACCAAGTGTGTTCCCTCTTATCTTAAAAATAATTGGTTGACAGACAATACACATTTTACACTGGTACCTAGAAGATGGCCCCTCTTACTTTGGAGTTCACAAGGTCAAAGGTGAAGGGTTATGATTCTCTAGATATACCATTATATAGATTTTAATCATTCAAAATCTTGAGGACCCTTTGCTTGACAGACATCAAATTTAGTACACTGGTTTCTTGACAAGTAGATGACCCCTCTAGATTTTGAGGTTACATGATCAAAGGTCAAGGGTCAATCTAAACAAAAGGGAAAATCAGAGCCATTTTCTTCACAGACATATTGTCATGGCAACAAACTCAAAATGAAAAAACACCAAGTTTTAAAAAAATTAACAAATTAGGAAATTTCTAGTTTTCAATTTTATTGAAGATTAAAATTTGAATATTACCTAATAACTAAGTACATTCAACAAAAAATTACAATTTTTGACTGCTTCCTGATATTTTATATTCACTTCTAAAATTAAAAACCGGTCACGGTAGCCTAGTGGTAGAGCGTTCGCTTCGTGATCGGGAGGCCCGGGTTCGATTCTCGATCGCGGCGCCGCGTCATACCTAAGACGTAAACATAGATAGTGACTGTTCCTTCGCCAAGCGCTCGGCACTAGAAGTGAAAGTCACGGGTCTTTCGGATATGACCTTAAAAACGTAGGTCCCGTGTCACGGTAGGCGTTGGCACTATAAAGAACCCTCACTGCTCAATGGCCCTGAGTGCCGAGTATAGGTCTAAATTTGAAGCCCTTCACCGGCATCGGTGACGTCTCCATATGAGTGAAAAATTCTCAAGAGGGACTACTTAAAATTAAATTCCAAGAAAAAGAAACCAAAATCCCTTAAAGCATAGAAAAAATGAAAATCTAAAAAAAAAAGAATGACCTTGACCTTTGACCTTGAAAAAAAATATTCATGGTTAAAGGTCAAGGGTCACAATGCAGTTGTCCCCATGCTTCTATGATTTCAAAGTTTTCAAGTCATAAGGTTTAATAGTAAGGATAAAAAAAACTTAAAGGGCAATAACTCCTACAAGGGGTTATCAGATCCATTTGCACTTATACAGTGAAATTTGGCCTAAAGACCCTTAACCCCTTCACTTCCGTACCGGTCAAATTGACCGGTGGCGCGTTAAAACACGACTTCGCGAAAATAAGATCTCCGTATCTATTTTGTGGTAGCATGAAGGTATATAATCTATATATCATCTTTTTGGAAATGTTCTCTACTTTTAAAATATCTTAAAAGATTATATCTTGATTTCCGGTATTTAATCGATTTTACGTTGTTAAGACAAACGAGACTTTTTGAAAATGGCGGAATTTTCCAAAGCGATTGCCGATTTTCCAGACGACTGACAATTTTTTTCCTGATTAACTTTATAAGAAAGCATGGTATATTCTTAAAGCATATTTTCTCTACTTTTAAAACATGTAAAAATTATTGTTATTACTTTAAGGTATATTTTAAAAACAAGAATTTTCTTGCACTGATGTGTTTTTTCTCGATTTTATTCGAAATATTTAAACAAAGCTCAGTTTTACTTTTATTTCTGTGTTGAAATAGGGAAAACAAAATAAAGCTGGTAAAAGTAGAGAAAATTTCCTTTAGAGCAAGCCCTTATAGTTCTTCTTACGCTCAGTATTTTCTTAATCACGATAATTTGAAATTGTGACCTTTGCATAGTTTTTATGGAAAAATCGGTCAATATTTACATGTAACGTCAAGGTCGATAATTGTTGCGTCTTACTCGAAACAACAAATTCTTTTATAAGACTTTTTTGACCATTTAAATATATTTTTTACTGAAATAAATGCATAATACAAAAAAAAAATAGATTTCAAAAAACAAATATATACTTTCGTTCTGCCTTTTGTGAAGTGAATGTTGATTTATTCATCTACATGTATGCAATGATGTACATATTTCATGAAGTGATATACAATATTGATAAAAATTGTAGATTTCCAAAACGTCGATCTTTACTAAAAAAATCAATCAGATTTTTAATATTGTTGTATCTTGTTATACTGTATACTTATTAATTTGCAATTTAATTAGATCTATATCTAACAATACAAAAACTCGCATTTATAAATAAATACGACTCATCACTGTATGAGTTGATACGAATTGAAATAAACACGTGTGTCCGCTTTGGTGTAAACATGATGGTGATGATGATCCGAAATCTGAACGTCAATTTTCATGATTATTTCACGATGAAGATCATCACATCAATGAATCAAATAATACGGACATGCCTTTGGTATTAGCAGGTGAGAATACGTGTATATTAACTGAAAAGTTTAAGTTTAAAACGCATTAGTTCACGTTCAAAAGAAAACTAAATGTACACATGTACTAGATCTTTATGTTTCAGCGTGCGTGTTTGTCATGTAGCAATAAAAATATATGTATAAATCTCACAATATTGCAAAATATTCACATCTGCAGAATTATTAGTAGCCTTTGTGGGGGTGATGAAGAGGGAATGAAAAGTTGAATAGGTCCAGGGTTTTCAAAGACTGTTTACTAATAGGGTACATTAAGAATTGGATAGGTGGGTCTTCTAATTAAATCACCATTATTGCCTCATATGTAGGCTGCATTATTAAGAAGAATCTCGTTAAACAAAATATTTTTTTCAGATATTCATGAAATGTTTTGAAGATGGCTACAGTTATGATTTTCGGCTTTTCATATATGATTAAAGGAAAAAGAGTTGTCAAATACTTGTGCAGACTTTTCAAATTAAAGGTCACCATGTGTTCGTTGACAGGTTTGTGTTTAAAACATAACTAATATTATATATATAAGTCTGGGAAATTATACTTTGTAAAGAATATTTCCTTTTATTCTTATATTTCTTGTGCAATTTCAGATTATTCAAATTCATTTCCCTGGTTAGGGTACAGGGTATCAGTGTACTATGTTTATTATCTATCAAGCAAATGTTTTTTTTAAGATAAGAGAGAACACTCTTGGTCTACTGATTGACAAACAGGTACTAAGCAGTATGTGAATATCACCCTGCTCAAAGAAAATGAAAAATAATACAATTCTGTTACCCCCCCCCCCCCCCAAATTTAACCACCTAAGAAATAATTATTGATTGAAAACAAAAATGTACAATATACTGATATTTTTCAACAGCAAAATTAAGATTTTTAAAATATTTAAATCAGAAAAATAACTCCTTGCTGAAGTTCAGGGATGAGAAAATTTGAAAATTCCCCCCAAAAATGTCCAACTTTAAGTAAAAAGTACAGCAAAATATTTGAGAGTCCAAAAACAGATTTTTTATATAATGTAGATAGACATGTTGTCTAATAATTGGTATGAGATTGAGTTGATTCTAAGCGTCACTTTCTGAGTTATAGGTTTTTGAAAAGTGAATATTTTCACCAGTTTTCAAAAATCTGGAAATATGTCAGATTTGTGACCTTTTTGCACTTAAAGGAGGGCACAGTTTGTGATTATGAAAAATTTTCCGAAACAAGTGTATCTTGTTACTTTCAACCATATATGGATATTTTATATCATTATCAAGTAAAATAGTGAATTTTGAAATATAAAATCCTATAAAATTCATGTTTTCACCATGCATAGGGACCAAGAATTCTATTTTTAGTAACAGTGTCGATTTAACCCATTAAGTGAGACCACACTGAAGAAAATTTTGTGACAAAATGTTTCATATTATAGAAGAAATTTACACACAAAATATGAAGTTGATCCGAGAACCTTGCTCCCATAACCTCTTGCATGGTTTTCTCGTAGACATGCTCTTAATTGGATACAAAGGAAATGAATTCTTTTTCTAGCTCCAATTAAGGGTTCGGCCTCAGGGTGTATGGAATAAATCCCGGGGTAAATCCCTGTACAACCTTGATTGAACCTGGATAACTAGGCCTAAAAGTATTCAAGCTCGGAAATCCATTAAACAGTACAAAAATACAATTAGAGCAAATATGGGCCAACAAAATATCAGAGGTGGGATCAAGTGCCATAAAAGAGTAAGCATTCCCTGCCGACGGTTCACACTCACCGTGTGCTCCTTGTCATGATCGGAATAAAACAAAACATGTCGTCAATTCAGTGTATAAATAATGGACTATCAATTCGTATAAAAAAATATCAGTCATTATTTCACTCAATGATAAATTGTGTTTGCTGATAGGGTAATTATAATTTTATCGACCATACAATAATTGCTTTTCTCAAGTTATCAACAGTAATGTTATTTAGGAGAATATTTTCGTTTTCTAAGGAAAACATCAAATTTGAATATATTTGATATATTTCAAAGTAACAAACTGCAATTGAATAACCATATCTCTTTTTGATTCCAAGACTTCATACAAATCCTGACAATGAAAGGAAGAGATTATTCAAAATCATATGTCAGTTTTGAATACTTTTAAAATCCAAAACAACAAAAATGAATTCGAATTACCGCATCTTTCACTTTATTGGATATCGAAACCTCATAAAAATCCTTAAAAAAGATACATAGCGGGTTCCGGTAATGTTCAACCAAACCACTTCTTTTACTCCTCACTAAAGATAATAACAGTAGTGAAGGAGAAACTTCAAGAGCACTGAGCAACAATATATTCAAGAAGTGGTATTCATCAACGGTGGATGTTATAAAATTTGAAGGATATAGTTTTGGACTATTTGAAATCACAAAATTTCATCAAAATCAACATCTTCAAAATTTACTGATTTATTACTTAACACACATCCATCCCCCACATTATATCAAAGTCCAGGCTTTTTGATATCATTGACAGATGCCTTTTCAATAAAAATTGAACTTTTATTTACGTACTTTGTCATTGGTCATTCGCAAAGATGTTTGGTTAAAGACATTCTGATTATACACACAAGTACTATGAGGTTGACATCGAAAATATGATTCAGTTTCTGATTGATAAGGTCTTCCATTAATCTGTTGGGAGAACAATGGGCATTGATTTCGCCCGTTATAATCAAACTATTAATGTATTCATATGAAGCAGAATTTTCCAAAATCTTATGCGTGAAAAAAAATGTGTTGTGGCATTTAACTAGACATATAGATATATCGACAACGTGTTGTCAATTAACAATGGCCATTTTCATTCTTCCCTAATTTAAATATACTATATGCTATAGTTTACTATAGTAAATCCAAGTTCCAAAGTTTTTACCATTGTAAATCAAAGTTCCAATGTTTTTACTATAGTAAATCAAAGTTCCGAAGTTTTAACTTTTGTACTACAATTAACTATAGAATTACTATAGTATAGTAAGTCAAAATTCCAAAGTTTTAACTTTGGGGCTATAGTTAACTATGGCAAACAATAGTTAATTATTGTTTACTATAGTATTTTTTTGTTAGGGTTATGTCAATTCTATATAATCTGGTGCGCACGGGATTAAAGATACCACAAGGTCTCACAATTTCACAGTTTCAAATTTGGATATTTTTCGTGATAAAGACGTTAATAGTAATCTAATAACCAAGTTTTATGAAAAACCCGATGACATAACAATTTTATAGTCAACTTCCCTTATTTATTCAGAAATTGATATACCTTTATTACCTGCATACCTTTATACGATAATTTAGTTTCAGTTATATTCTTTGACCATCGATTTTCGAAAATTTCGTTGTAGAGAAGAACCACAAATGTAAGAGGTCATTGAATTACAAAATATGTTATTCGTTTGTATGAGCAATGCCTTAGTCCACAAAATTTCGTATCCTCAATGACGCCTTTTATACACAATTCAGGAAAATTGATGCCAATGAAAATTAATGAAGCCATAATATGCAATGGTGTGTTCTTTGTATGAACAATTTAATAAAAGAGTTAATTTATTGACAAATAAGTTGATGAAACAAGAATATCATCAGTCTCACTTCAAGTATTAATTTTATAAGTTTCTTGGTCGATACATTGACCTTGTCAGCAAATACATTTATCGTTGAGTTAAATGCTGACTGATGTTTTTCAAACTGATTTGTTAGTCCATAATTCATACACTGAATTGACGATAGATTTTTACGTTATTTCCTAGACATTACAAGGAGGACGCGTTGGGAGTGGCCGGTCGGCAAAATTAAAGGGTTCTATACAAGTACCAAAGAAACAAAATGAAGAGTCTGCATAAAGTTATTGAATACAATAGTCCCTTTAAACAAGATAATAAATTAATAACCTCCTCCAAATAACATGAAAATATTTTTTTTTTCTACAACTTCTCCCAAAAAAATCAGAAATCATGATTTCCAAATTATAGAAAATGTGATCACTCTAAATTCAATGAAAATTTTTCTTTACAATTTCAAGTGTTAAAACCAAACTAAATTCCAAATAAATAAATAAATCTGCATCTTTCAAAACCCCACTTGCTTCTCTAAAACCCAAACGTTGCAGACTAACGGAAAATTAACTGATTCGTCTTATTTATACTCTTGTAAATTCGTCTACTAAGAACAGATTTCGTTTCCTGTAGACGTTAAAAGTCTCATGCAACATAGTTCCATTATAAAAACTTACAAACATGTAAAATTATACAATTTTTTTTCAACATCTCATACATTAGTTTAAAAATATTATTTTGTTTACGTACAATGTCAATGTGATGAAATTTTCTAAAAATGCCAATTTGATCCGATGTAAAGACAAATAATGACCCCCATAAAATATTGACCTGGAATCATTTTTCGATGTCATAAAATAGCCACGGGTCATTATTCAACAACAAAAAATGACCCCCGGGCATTATTCAATGTTGAAAAATGACCATCTTGTCCGTAGAAAAAGTGTCACCCAAAAAATTGGCATAACCCACGTGAAGAAAAATGACCCCCGTAGAATAATGACTCCCCTATGGATTAAAGTTAACATTTTTAGTTCCCCAAGATGAACGTGAAAAAGACATGTTATGGATATGAATAACAGTGCCTAAAAACTAATATCTTTTACAAGTTTTAAGAAAAATGGCTATAGTTGATAATTTGTAAACATTAACTAGTACATTTACAAATAACACAACAATTTTCCAAAAAAATCCACACCTGCTTTAACTGAATTAATAATTTGCTGCTCATAAAACATGCTGGTATTTGATAATTTTAGTGGAATATTTGTTTTGAAAACGAAAACTCTGGATACAACGAACACGTCGATCTCGACACCTTTTGTTTCCAATTCCATTACTTACCTTTCCTAAAGTTTTATATTACACAAAATGCTGTCATATTAAAAGGAGATGAACTGACAAATGCGCGGCTTATATTTAGTTTAACAAAGTAACATCCAAATTAAACTTGACACGTGCATTACCTTCATTCTTCATTCACTTAATATCGTTTATTTGATCACGTTTGGCCTGTTAAATTTTAGAAGTTATCCCGCTGTGTCCAGTTGCGTCACTTGTGTATATTATCCTTCTATCTATTCAAGTTATTACAGCTAGTTTGTGTGTCACATGCAGAGCCGAGCTCAGTAAATCTGGTGTTAAGATTTTGTATGTCTTCAAAAATATTCACTGGAAAAACGGGCGATAATTCTCTCTATCCTTTTTGTAAAAGTGGATTGTTTTAAATTAAATACTTTTGTGTATACTTTGTTTACTTGAGGACAAGCACCTCTATTTACATTTATTAATAAACCTGTTTTGTACGTTCTCAAAGTGTCTGTTTAATGTGAGCTTCAGATCATGACGTAAGACAAAATTCATATAGTATTTCAATCATGGTAATTTTTTATCATATTTTAACTTAATCGATCATTTATTTTGATTTATCATAATTCTTATTATTTACAACATCATATAAAATTTCAAAACAAAAATGAATTTTGATTTTTATGTTTATCAAGATTGCAAAGCAAGAATTACGAACCATACAATCAGAGAGTAAAAATCAGAAATGCAATAAACCAGGAGTACATGTTACAGTTATCATGGATAAAAACGTTTACACGAAGTTAAAAATACTATCATGTTCTCAGTGTGATGGAGATCTAGAATATTACTGCAGGACATGCAGCCAAGATCTGTGTGTTCTTTGTAAGGAGAAACATATGATAGACTTAGACTATCAATATCACGATGTAGCGATTTACCGTTTTAAGTACAGTGGCTTCATGATAGCAACGTCTTGTGACAGGCACCGAAACAAATACATAAACAGTTGGTGTTTTTCATGTAGACTTCCAATTTGTACCGAGTGTGATGGACACCTAAATCATGAAATTTTGGATATCTTCTCAGCTTATAAAATGTGCAGAGACCAACACAAAGACAGAATTGTTCACATACGAAGCGATTTTATCTTCGACAGTCTTGCAATTCTTACAGAAATAAAATATGATTTTGAGAAAAGTTGTCAATCAAAGTTATCTGACCTCCAGAAAACCATGACAAAAAGAACATTGAGACTAAAAGGTCTGACTGAATTAGTAGCGTATGATATCAGTGAATTAAAAAAGCTTAAACGGTCACTTATATCTAAGTTAGGAAAGCCAAAAAGAAAAATTACCAAAACGGAAGTGATTTTATACAAGTTCGAACAGTTTTTAGACAAGCCTGTACAATTCCTTACGTGTTTAAAGAAAACCCCTATCCCAAGGAAAAAGAGTATTTCTGGTATATTGTCCTTCTCCCTGAATAGAAAAATCAACAGGATGGAAATAATTAAATTACTAGGAGAAATCCAAATCAAAGAGACAAAAAAGCGACAAATTAGAAATGAACAGCTACTGGAAGTAATGCATGCACCTTTGTTACAGAAATCATTTAAACTGTTGGGTCTTTGTGAGGTTTGCCACATTTCCTGTGTGACAACAGATATGGTATGGATCAGTGATATATTTGGACGTATTATCTTGATAAACACAAAAAATGGTCCTCTACATATTGTGAAAAATTCAAAAAGTCATTCTGGAGGGCACTCGGTGACTCTTGAAGGGAATCTCATTTACATAGATATAAATAATAATATCAACAAATTGTCTGCAGACAACAAAACGCTCAATACACTAATAAAGAACATAGAACAATGGACTGCAGAGTGTGTGCTCTCTTCTCCCTCCAATGGGGATCTACTCGTTGGGATAATGAAATTTGATAAAAAGAAATATATCTACACAGATGCCAAAGTATTGCGGTGTGATAGTACAGGAAAACAAATGCAGGTCATTGAACACAATAACAAGGGTAAGAAACTGTATAAACTTCCTAAATACATCACGGAGAACCATAATGGAGATATTATTGTTTCTGATAAGTCTCGTGTAGTGGTGACAGATCGTGGAGGAAGGCATCGCTTTTCTTATGGAGGACTGTCACCACTAGGAATCTGTGTTGACGCACTATCACATATTCTGGTATCTGATGCTACAACTGGAACAGTACGAATGATTGACAAAGATGGTCACTACATATTAATGTTCACTAAACATAAAGAGATACATGTATCAGGGGGTCTTGACTATGACGATAAAAATCACCTCCTTTTAGTTGGAATAAATGATAAAAGAGATGATAACAGCGGAGTCAATGTTTACAGATACATACATAGAAAGGATCAATTCGACGACGATCTTCATGGCTAGCTCAAAAATGATTATGATCTGGTAGTGGATAATTTACAGATACTTTTAGGAAAAAACAATTTCACAGGTCATCGTTTTTTTTAATACTATAGATTAAATTTTGAAATGCTATATACATGACATAAAATCATAATTGGTAAAGGTAAATTGAATAAATTTAATATAATTATATTGAAGTTTTTGTACGCATAATGTAAAAAGTTAAAACCTTATCAGTTGCACAAATGGACTCTGTAAAACATGAAATATTACAAATTGTAAATATTTTCTCATCAAATTTCTTTTGGAAAATAAAAGAAAAATTTGGAATGAACTTTCTTAACACCCTTTATATTAATCTACGAATATACAAATTTGCAAAGATTTGACTTTTTTCTATTTTATTTATCCTTCTTCCTTTAACTATTTACTACTCCTGTCCTATTTGAATAAAATCACTATGTTCATGTATTGTAATATCTTTGAGTGTATCTTTCGCCTTTACCCCCCAAATGCCATTGTAACTCATATACTTATGTTCACTGATAGCAAAGTGTTTTCTTTGCTGTTGCCGGAAGGCTATAAAGATGAAAGATGATATTTTAAAGTCTGATTTTGGTTCTATTTTCATTGAGATGATTCGCAAGGATATATAAATATTGATTTAAATTAAGATATTCCTTCTCTGTTAGGCCGTTTTTAGCCTACATCGACTTCAAATTTTCAATTAGAATTTCATCCCCCCCCCCTTTGAAAACTGCTTGAATTATCTAATTAGTAATCCAATTTATTGATTAACGCTGTTTGGTTATTTATTCGGTGGTATCTGTCATGTTATAGCGTCAAATTAAAATGATGTACTACCGATCCGTATAAATACTAGAGTAATGGGAAACTCCAGAGGGTGGTTGCGTTTGGCAACTCCTTCACAGAACAAAACAACTTTTAACCAAAACTAAAACTTGCATGAAAACTCCTTATTAATATAAAAAAGTGACTAGTAGCTTATGAACTTGGTTAATGGTAAGAATGAAATTTAAATACCAACTTTTTGTTTCGTTTGAACAATAATTTTAGAGAAATTTTATACCTACACATAACGATGACTACCACCGCGTTGTACAAGTTGCGCCCCGTTATTAGCAGACCTGTTTTTGTATGCATATGAAGCTGATTTTATGTGCAAAATCTTATACGTAAAATTTTTTGTCTTCATCACGACATGTAGATATATCGACGACGTATTGTCAATTAACAATTATTTTTTTCCATTCTTATGTCGATACGATGTATACTTGGTGAGTTTGTAATAAAGCATAACATCTGTTTCCAAGATATTTTACTGGAAAAAGACGTAAATGGTAATCTAATATGCAAGCTGTATGATAAACGTGATGACTTTAACTTGAATCGCGAACTTCTCTTACTTAATTATGCAGCATTATGCCTTAATCACCTGCATACGGAGTTTAAATCTCTCAATTGATTCGAAACGGTAGAGCATGTTCTATTAATGAACATTTTTCAAAACAAAGTAAGTTATCTACAAACAAGTTGATGAAACAAGAAAATCAGGAATTATTAGTTCCTTGATGGATACTTTGACCTTGTCAGCAAATGCAATTTATCATTAAGTCAAATGCTGACTGGCGATTTTTCTTGCTAAGTTTTAGGACATTATTTACACACTGAGTTGTCTACGGATTTTTCCCAGTTACTACCTGATCATGACAGAGAGAACATATATAGCAATGTAACTGGTTAGCAGGGGATACTTACTTCTCCTTGATACTTGATCTCTGATGTTGTGCAGATCCTGTAAAGGTAAAGATAACGATCAGCAATCATCCGTCTTATAAATCTAGTGAATAAACAGCAAACATTACCAGAAATATGATCAGGTGCCTAGGAGGAGTGTACAAACCCTCCTTACCGTTCATACCCGCCATTAGCCATAACCACAGATAATATATATTATCGAGTCTATTATGTATCAAATGAAGCAGCAAACAAGAAGTAAAATTTATTTTTCAAACATTTCAGACGGAATACGACCTTGATTTTAAGATGACTTCATAGTTAAGAATGTTTACATCTTCCGCATTGTTGAAAGTGAAAAAAATTGGACAATTTACAAACTTGCGGAAAGACGCAATAAATTGAAAGACATACAAAGGGAATTCTATGTAACCCAACCTGGTTTTAAGTATGGGAGATGAAGGAGATACATTGGAAGCAGAACCAAGCCAGAATAGTGTACCCCCCAACCCCCTCTTACTCATGCATGCTCTGTTTTATGTTTAATTCACGCTTATAAAATTCATAATAAATTACCTACATATTTTCATAGCCCTCAGGTCATTTTTATGATATTAAATACCAAACACCAAGATTTTCCTTCAGGCACCTTATATATCTAGATGAAATCCCGTGTTCGGTAGTCAGTGATCCAGGAGAAGATTGCAAATAATGTACAAGTGAATCTTTTGTTGTGTTCAATAGACATTTAATATTTGTCATTTTAAAACATTTTCAGTTTTGTATTCATTTTTGAATGGTGCATGAATGCAAGCACTGGTTGAATAAAATTGAGAGATACAAAAAGTAAAAAATAGGTTTTTCAAACACTGAACTTTTTTGTTCATTAAAAAATATTTTTAGTGCTGACTGAATGCAATGAATCATTTGGTTGAATAAATTTGAAAGAAACTTTAAATTTGAAAGCAAAACTTTCGGTGATATAGACAGCTTGATATCATTCATGTATTCAGTGAGCGGACAAGTAATCCTGTTAACGGTAACAACAAAGAGATAGAGAAATAGAAGTAATAAAACAGTCATATAGAAGATTCCATGCAGGTTTCAGCGTCTTACTGATTTTCCTGACTTTATTTGTAAGTTACTGACAACAGTTACTTTAAATACCTTGTAAAGATTGCTGTTTTGTATGATAAAACTATGAATTTCCAATTTGTAAATAGTTTGTATAATTAGAAAGGCCTCAGACTGTCTATGCTTTTATTTATTGATTGTATGTTTTTTAAAGTCCCTCTCGAGAATTTTCACTCATAAGGAGACGCAACCATTTGCCGGTGGAGCGCTGCAAATTTAGTCCTATGCTTGACACTTTGGGCTATTGAGCAGTGAGGGATCTTTTTCATGTCAGAACTAAATGTGACATGGGACCTTGGTTTATGCGGTCTCATCCGAAGGACCAGTTTCCACGTCCCAAAGTGGGATTCGAACCTGCGATGTAAGGATTAACTCCTAACTTTGCGAATCTAGAGCAGACACTCTAACCACTGCGACACGCGAGCGACTGAAAAGATGCTTTAAATCATTTAAAAGTATCAAGGTATGTAAATACATAAGAAAATATAAAGGTTTTTATATGTTGATAAGACAATGACAAATAAGACCATATAAATCTTTATCACAAATCTCACTTACATACATTAAGTCATAGTCTTAAATGTTCTTGTTGCCGCTTTAAGGAGTTTATGGATTGGTCATATTTTGATGAATTAAGTTGCCTTGAATAGTCAAATTAAAATATGCTGTGTTTAAATTGCTTTTCTTAGTACAGGTGTTTCGGATTTAGATAAAGTCTGGTGAAAGTAAACTACATGTACATTAAAACACATACCATTGTTTATTCTTTCTATGTAACAAAATACATGTGTATTCAATAATACATGAACCTGTATTTAATAATAGAGATTTTCTCAACAAACTAGGTTTAACTATGGAACAGAGCTTTTGATAGAGCCTATATACATTGTTATTATGAATTTATACTGAAAGGAAAAAGAAACGCAGGGTAAACTTTTGAGGTGAATTAAATTAGTTTTTCTTAAAATATGTTTTAGTTATTCTATAGAACTTTTAAAATCATCTTTCAAAAAGATATAACCAAATTCCCATTTGATTTTGTCTAATAATTCATTAGTTATTGAAGCTCAAAATGACGATACCCCCCCCTCCCCAAAAGTGAAAATCGAAAACTCTCATTATCTTCAATGTCCCTCCCGTGCATTTGTCAGAGCCTTACTTCTCCTTTGCATGGAATTTCATCAGAGTGTTTATCTTTCAAACCGTGGCTATACTGGGCATGTGTAACCAGGCAAAAAAATTAGTCAAACGGCGTGCGCATATGCCAGTGAGAGAAATACAACAGTAAGTTAATTGGCTCAAAAAACAAATTGCGGAATTGTTTTCTTACAACAAATTCCTTATGAATTAATTGATTTGGTGGTAGTAAGGTGGCGATTTAAAGGAGTGCAGGACGAATAACCCGCTCGTAACATGGCCCTGTTTCGCGTTAACGTCATTGTGACGGTTGATTGAAAACCACTCCAGACCCTCTCTGACAACGGGTAAGAAGTTTTATGGGGGATAATTTACAAGAAACTGGTTAGTAAACCGTTGCTGCCTTTTTCATTCATTGGGCAATTCGAAAACAAGACCCCATTGAACTTCCGTAAACTGTGTCAAGATTGCAAGAAATTCATAATGTCTCTTAATATTGAAAAACGATGTGCATGCCTCATATGCAACAATTAATGCAACAAAATTTGTTGACAAACTCGTCATTATCAAATTGCACGTGTTTTGGGATTTTTAGCGTTTTCCCTACGTGACGTCAAAAATTTTACGGTAGAGTAATTCTGATTTCTGATTTTGGTGCACAGCAACTAAATTTCTCTTCTGACCAATTTTCGTAATTATCGGTCATGTGATATTTTTTTTTTCGAACATTATGTTAATCTGCGTTTTTTTTTTCCTTTTATCATATATCAAAGCTGTTCTCTTGCTGTGATCGTGATAAACAAAATATATTTGATTTTTATCAAGAAACATGTAGTTTTTAATCTAGAATCTAATTGAAAACTCTTACAGGAACAAATATTGTTATTTTGTTTGTTTAGATTATAATAGATTATTTTTATGTCTAGATTTAAATGCCAGAACAGTAAAAGAGAAAATAGAACCTAAAAAAACCCAAGAACTAAATTAATTTTTGATTTTGTAAATCATGGATACAAAAGTTCAACAGTGTACTCAATATAAGAGGGAAGTAGAATTGTATCACAGAACGTGTGAACAAGACCTATGCATTTCGTGTAAGAAGAAACATTTATTGGACCTCGACACAAAATACCACGATGTAGTGATTGATCGCTTAAGACATGACGACTTCATAATACATGAGCTAGGAAATTGTGAGACGCACCAAGCCCAAAGACTAAACAAATTGTGCTTGTCATGTAAACGTCCTATTTGTGCTGAGTGTGATGGACACCAAAATCATGAAATACTGGATATAAAGTCATTCCAAAGAATGGTCAGACGTCTATACATGGAAAGAATAGTTCAAATCAGAACTGAAATTCTCCCAAATAATAGAGTCATCCTTGCCAATATTAAATCTGATCTCAAAATAGTTATGGAGTCAAAATTAGCTGACTTCGAGCTCCAAAAGAAAAGAATTGAAGAAAAAACTTGCCAACTGAAGGATCTGACCGATTTAGTAATAAAAAATAGAAATAGATTAAAACGGTTACTGAAATCTAGATTAAAAGAAGCAGAAAGAAATATTGCCAACATACAATTGTTTATATACAGTTATGAACAGCTGTTCATCAAGAAGGACAAGAAGGTACACTTCCTTTCATATGTTAAGAAAAACCCATACCCAAAAGTAAAGGCCTTTCATGCTACCTCCAATTTCTTCCTGAGTAAAAGGAGTGAACTGAAAATAGAAGATACATATATTACGAAGTTACTGTTGGAAATAACTATTGACACAAAAGAGAGACAAGTTAGTTATAATAAGCAGCTTCTGGAACTGATGCCTTCACCTGTGTTAAAGAAATCATTTCCAGTGAGAGAAAAGGTACTTCATATGTCGTATGCAACAACAGACATGATGTGGATCAGCGATCAGTATGGAAAAATCATCTTGACAAACACAACTGATGTCCCTTCATGCATTCTTTTTAATAACATGAATACAGTCAATAACACCGGAGGACATTGCGTCACTCGTGAAGGGAATCTACTCTACATAGACGAGTATCATTACATCAGTAAATTGTCAACAGAAAAAATGATAATGAAAAATGATTTAAAAATGAAACTCATAAATGTAAAAGAACCGTGGGTTGCAAAGTGTGTCTACAGCTCCCCCTCAAACGGAGATATACTAGTTGGAATATTAAGATATGAAAAAGATAAAAATAAGCCTGCAAAGGCCAAAGTAGTGCGGTATATTAGTACAGGGAAAAAGCACATACAGGTCATTGGAGATGAAAACACGGATCAGAGACTGTATGAACACCCTTTATACATCACCGAGAACCATAACGGAGATGTTATTGTGTCTGACCAGAACCGTGCTGTAGTAGTGACTGATCGAAAAGGAAAACATCGCTTTTCCTACGCAGGACCTCCTCAAGAAGAAAAAGATGAGTTCTCCTTCACAGGACATCTGTCAACATCACAACTTTTACCATTAGGACTCTGTGTAGACGCACTGTCAAATATCCTTGTGTCTGATGCTAACAGCAAAACAATTCAAATGATTGACAAAGACGGTCACTTCTTATCACTGTTGTTTACCGAACAAAGATGGAAAAAAGCACCCAGGGCTCTTAGTTACAATAACAAAAATCACCTACTTTTGGTTGGAACAAGTGATCATAACGAAGAAATATGCATATACAGATACATACAGAGAAAGGAGGTTGACTAAAATTATTATCTCACACGTGGTATCGATAATTGTTATGATAAGGCTGTACAAAGGCTTAAAATACCTTAAAAAAATTATTTTGAGCTAGATTTTGATTTTAATGTTTAAATCCTTATTGTGAAATTGCAGTCAACTTGTGATAATAATTTAATCAGGTTTTATTTTCACGCATTTTTGTGTTGTCACATGACTGTGATGAACAAGTGACAAAGATTTATGATATTCCTAATTGTTGCAAAAAAATAGCTTCGGCACAAGTGCAAAACAAAAATATTGTGGAAAGTTTGTTACATAGATCAATTTATCGTGATCTCTGGTACATAAAAATTGCTTGGGGCAGGTTTAATTTTTACTCGATAGGAAAATATTTTACAAGAAATTCAACTTACTAACATAAGAAAGGGTATTTTCCAGTCTTCATTGCGATTTATATAAAAATGGACAAATGGATAAAGTACAAACAATCCCCATAAAAATTCAGTTAGAGGACATAGAGGGAAAAATGCAAATCTGCAGTGTATGGATATTAGCAAATGTAAAATCCTGAAGAAAGAAGAATATAGAAACAATTGACAAAAAAACAAAAAAAAAAACAGAGAAAAATCGAATTAAGTGTAGAAACGACTAAATTTTCTGAGTTTAACTAATAATGTTAGATTCCTCTTATAATTTTCATAGGTTTATTACATTAACTTAGATATTCACTTATTAATTTTCCATTTTGAACGACATTAAGAGAAAATTAGAAAAATTGGATGTCCACCATTTTGAATTTCCATTTTGACCTCTTTAACGCTATTTTCATGAAGGCCAGAATATTTTTTTCGGATTCAACATACTCAAAATAGGTTCAAAAACTATGCTGGATCAAATAACAATTATTTGCTGTTAGCAGTTATTTCTAGCCTTTTTTTTAAATCATGAACAGTCTATTAAAGATTGGCGAACTTTCTCAAAAACTTATCTTTGCCATAAATATTTTGAGGGTCATTCCTCCCATATTTTACAAGTTTTTAGCTCAGCTGAGCCGAAGGCTCAAGTGAGCTTTTCTGATCACATTTTGTCCGGCGTCCGTCTGTTTGTCTGTCTGTCTGTCTGTCTGTCCGTCTGTCTGTCCGTAAACTTTTCACATTTTCGACTTCTTCTCAAGAACCGCTGAACCAATTTCAACCAAACTTGCCACAAAGTACCCTTGTGTGAAGGGGATTCAAGTTTGTTCAAATGAAGGGCCAGGCCCTTTCACAAATTTACATTAATGAAAATTTGGTGGCATGTTTTAAAAATCTTCTTCTCAAGAACCACTGTGCCAGGAAAGATGAAACTTTGTTTGTTTTGTTTGTTCATAAATATACAGGAAAATTCTTTAAAAATCTTCAAAATGGCAAAGCCATAATTGTTATCAAAGGTTTTGTTTCAAGTTTGTTCAAATTCTTGACCCCTGGGGGTAGGGTCCACAATGGCCGACTTTTACATTGAAATATACAGGAAAATTCTTTAAAAATCTTCTTCTCAAAAAAAGCCATAATTGATCATCTTTATATGGAAGCATCCTCAGGTAGTGTAGAATCAAGTTTGTTCAAATCTTGACCCCTGGGGGTAGGGTGGGGCCACAATGGCCGACCAAAGTTTTACATTGAAATATACAGGAAAATTCTTTAAAAATCTTCTTCTCAAGAATGGCAAAGCCATAATTGATCATCTTTATATGGAAGCATCCTCAGGTTTGTAGAATAAGTTTGTTCAAATCTTGACCCCTGGGGGTAAAATGGCCGACCAAAGTTTTACATTGAAATATACAGGAAAATTCTTTAAAAATCTTCTTCTCAAGAATGGCAAAGCTATAATTGATCATATTTATATGGAAGCATCCTCAGGTAGTGTAGATTCAAGTTTGTTTAAATCATGACCCCAGGGGGTAGGGCGGGGCCACAATGGCCGACCAAAGTTTTACATAGAAATATACAGGAAAATTCTTTAAAAATCTTCTTCTCAAGATTGGCAAAGCTATAATTGATTATATTTATATGGAAGCATCCTCAGGTAGTGTAGATTAAAGTTTGTCTCATGACCCCCGGGGATTGTCCAATCAAAGTTTTACATAGATATATTTAGGAAAATTCTTAAAAAATCTTCTTTTAGCAAAGCTATGATTAGTCATGGGACTACTTTTGGATTTAAACTTTTCAATAATAAAACAATTCTACTTTTTCCTAGCCAAAGTGCTCGGGTGAGCGATGTGGCCCATGGGCCTCTTGTTATTTTTTATCACCAGATCTTCCTTTTGATACCAACAATTTTGATCTTTTGACATAGAGCTTGTCTTGCATAGAAAACTTCACCCCTTGCCATTACGCTGCAATACATTGACATCAGTGTTTCACAAACACATTTTGTTTATTTCCCAGCCATTGTGGCACAGACATTTGTTTGTTTTGCATACCAGAATATCAAAGGTTTTGAAAATTTCTTGTTGTCCCTGCATCTTTTTAAAAAAAATAGTCTTGATACTTTAATGGTGACATATGGCTTTCATATAACACGTTTTTTCCTTGTGATAAGAACCTATGTACCACCTAAGAGGACGGTATGGTTTTAGCTTTATTGTGCCCTAAAAATGTAATGACATGAAAAAGTTTTGAAATTGGCTTAAATATTAGTTAAGTAAATCACTATCATAAATCTGGAAAGAATATGGCATGAAGGTTTACCATTTTGCTAATATGACGTCATTAATGTAAAGCATTTCTCTATTTTCAACAGAAAAAGCCTCAAAATGGCACATTTCAAGGGTGATTTTCCTTTAGAAAACAGTGTCCACAGCCGTCGCCCACGTTAATTTTTTGATATCTTGTGCAAAATTCAATAACAAATCACATATCTCAAGATCTTTGTGGGCGATGGCTGTAGACAATGTTATCTGAAAGAATATTCCATTGAAAATTGGTGTCTTCTGCAACTTTTTAAGAAAATACGGGAAAATGCACATGTTTATGACGTCATAATTAGCATTTAAAAGCACAGGTGAGAAAAATGATTTGTATGATTTTTTTTGCATTGAATTCCAATTATTTAAAAAACATGAGTTTCAACTTTTACACCAGTTTCATTTTTTAGAAAATCACAGGGCATAATTTGTATGGAAACCATACCTTCTTCTTTGACCTTTGACCTTGAAGTTTGACCCTCTTTTACAACTAATAACTGAACTTTAACTTAGGGCATAACTTTTGGTTCATACGTAGAGCGTTCATACTTTACAAGTGTATTGATTGTGACAAGATCTTGGGCATTATCATAGTAAACTTGAATAAAGAGTTTGACCTCTTTTTTTAAAAAAACTTAAACCTTTGTTTTAATTTAGAATTGGGGGTTTAGTGTTACCTTCAAGTTGAACACCAGTCGTAAATGGTTATAGTGCCCCATATTTCCCGTTCATCGACGCTTCCTCTTTCAACCTCTATATAAGGAGATAACAGTGACAGTAATGTATTTCATCGTAGATGTTTGATGAGTGTAGACATACATCTTACACTGCTTTGCTACTCGGTCGTGATGAAATTGTAAAATTTTATGCAGGTTTTTTTTTTTTTTTTTTTTTTTTTTTTTTTTTGAAAACGGGGAGAACAGTATCTTTAAAAATAGTCAAGTCAATACATAACTGACAAACAGAAAATGCACATGAAAACAAGGAATAAACGTAATAATCTAAGACCACGAAACGACTACTACATGTTGGCCATGAGTTGCAAGTGTGGAATCGTTTGTAACGAAATCGAAGGGTTTATATACCCGACTGACGGTGCCTATTTAAGAGAAGCTGTGAAGAGTTTGTTTTATTTTCTGTATATATTACTTTGATTTTGTTATAACTCCATACTTTTGAGATTGTTTGATAAGGAGTATATACAGGGACCGGTTTGGTTAGTTTGGTGAGACCTTGTTTGGTGTCCGGTATCGTGACCTGCCACGTTTGCAGTTTCCCTGGCATGACTTATACAAGTGGCGAATATTTTGGTAAGATATAGCACCGAATGTAAACGGGTAGCCATATAACTTGCTAGGAGGAATATTGCAGCGTGTTTGTGCAGTTCTAGCCGGTAAGAGTATTTGATTAAGTATATAGTTTGTTTGCTGTTATAAATTTACGGTTTCAGTACTAGTTGTATTTTAGGTTAGTTTTTTGTAAATATAAATTAATTTCAGTGCGTAAGGGGCTTGGAGAAGAGTTATTGATCTATGGGCGTACTGAGGGTCGGTTGACGAGGTTTGAGGCTTATTGACTAATGTTGTATGGAGAACTACGTGCGTCATATCCAATGTCGACTTCGTTAAGGCGTGGTAGGATAACTGGAGCGATAGGCTAAGATCCGGGGATCTGCGGTTAAGGAATTTGTGGGCTACGGAACTTGGTGTGACGTAGACGTACTTGTATGGCGAGAGCACGGTGGTGCATTTTCTAGGACACGTATCGCTGACCTCAATTTGTGAATTTTGTAAACTTTGAGTAGCTTTCAGTAGCAAAGAATAAAACAATTTTAAGTTTGAATATATATTTCATCCTTTTGGGAAGTCAATTGAGCTTTTTTCTGAATATCAATTTTTAAAGACAAAATGCGTGAATTAATATTCGATTTAAGATCAGCTACTAATTGAGTCAACTTTGTTGCTTAAAAAATAAACCTTATAATGTAAAGAATCAGATTTGGTTAAAACTGAGTTAACAGTTCATATTTATTTCATTTCCGGTGTATGAGCTTGTATGTGAGAGTGAGTGAGTGTTTTTTAATATAATTTGTTTTTTTTTAATTGTGTCAATAAACTTATTTGTTTTTTTTCTGATTGATATTGTTTTCAATCTCAACCCTGCAAATCTAAAAAGAACTAATGACAGAAGTGTTCAGCTTTAACACATCCTGTTTATTTTCTTTTCATTGTGGCACAAACATTTTGTATTTTTGCGCAATATTGGAAAAGGTTACATTTATATTTGAAAACCCATCGAAAAATCTGTAAACAATACAATTGCATTTAACAGGGATACCTGGAAGTCCCCTGGGAGGAATCCCTAGAATGAGAAATCATCCCCTATTGACTTAGCTCCATGTATTCATCAGACAAACGGAACATTCCGTAGTCAAATTCAATATAGATACAATGACTGGAATGAAACAATTTGCCAAAATTGACTAAATGATAGGTTGTTTTTGCTAACAAGATCAATATAATTGCATTGATTTTACGACTTTAAACTAGATTGCTGAAATCATTGAAACATGTTAAAAAATGATCGTACTCGGAACATGCCCCTGATAATCAAATAAGTTTGGAGATTAGACCATATAAAGGTGATAGCGGATACTTAGTATTACAGAATAAATGAGGAAGGATGACGATAGAAAGTTAGAATAGTCTCGTTTGTTATACAGTTTACATGTACTCCCCGCTTGAAAAGTGGGAGGGTATACTGTAATCGATATGTTCGTCCGTCCATCCGTCTGTCTGTTACGCTTTGGGGTACCCATCTCTTATCTCTAACGCCTCTTATACGACTGAAGGAAATTTAATGAAACTTTCACAGAATCCTAATTACATATTGCCATTGTTCACCTCTTATTTCACTTTTTATTCCGATACATATTTTGGATTTCCCGGTCACAGAAAACATGAACTTTGCCATTATAACCATATGGGAGGCGAGGGGTATCATTTAGTGAGGTCATTGCCCACAGCACGTCCGTTTTTTTTTTTTAGTTTACCCTTATCGTCTATAGTCAAAAGTATATAATATCCAAATATGGATTAAGTATGACAGACTTAGTAGTGTCTTTGATTTTAAAATCACTAGGATATGGAAACGACATTTGAATGACAATATCTATGTTGTTTTTTTTTTTTTATCTTTAGAAAATCCCATGGGAAACATTTGAGCCTTGTGGTACCAGACCTCCTATATTTGTACTCACATGTAGCAGATTTTGTTCAAAATCTTTTACATGAAAAGAATTTAACACTTGCTGTGGTGACTTATAGTGAATTAACAATAATTATTTCTATTGTTATGTCGACAGGATATATTACTCTCCCATTCATTTGTCGATATTATATACATATTATCTGATATATGCTGGTGAGTTGAACAATAAAATGCTTTCTTTGTTTGTTGATACTGGAATGAACGGTCGCAGCTGTTGCAGAAAAAAATACATAACCCGCGTAAGCGGGTTATGTAAATTTTTTCTGCAATAGCTGCGACCGTTCATTCCAGTATCAACAGACAAAGAAAGACATTTTATTGTTTATATTTATATCTGTTTAAATAATCAATTAAAGTAGGATTAAAAAGATTAATTATTGTATTAATGATGCGAACGTCCTTATACGTGTCATTGATGGAACAGCCACTGATTAAGAAATCTGTACAGGCGACATGCCTACTGTAGTTTATGCAGTGATGAACGCAATGGGGTTTCTTAAGAAATAAAGGAGAAAATATTCAGTGGATGTAAATATATTGAGATAAAAGATACGAAATAGTCTGTCAGACACATAATATTCATATTTTGATATTTTACGAGAAAAAGACGTTATTGGTATTCAAACAATTAAACTTTGTGATAAACGTGATGACTTTAACTTTTCAATCGTCAATTTTCCTTACTTACGCATTAATATTCCTTTGTCACCTGCATACAAAGTATATATTTCTCAGTTGATTCGATACAGAAGAGCATGTTCCACTTATAAACAATTTCAAATTATCCATTGACAAACAAGCTGATGAAACAAGAATATCAACAGGCTCGTTTAAAGTCATAATTTCGTATTTCCTATGGCCGATAAATTTCTTTTCAGCAAAAATTGTTTACATTAAGCCAAGTCCGACTGATTTTTTTCAGAATGATTCCTGGACAATTATTTGTCCACTGATTTTCCGATTTTCCCCGAACGTGACAAGGAGCACACGGCGGATGTGACCGGTTGGCAGGAGATGCTCTCATTCATGACACCTTGTCCCATTTCTGATGTTTTGGAGGTCCCTGTTTCCACTGCTTCAATTTTGTAGTTGATCAATGGATATTGATTTTGAATACTGTTCGTTATCCTCATATATTTCAGGAAAAAAATTGAAAAATAAAGATAACAAACAGTTTTCAAAGTCGATTTGAACAAACACGGACCTCCAAAAGCAAATGACACGGGATCGTGCCATTGACGGAGCATCCGCTGCGGACTGATCGCAACTGCCTGCACTGCTTGTCATGATATGAAAAACGAAAATTACTGTAGACAATTCAGATTGTTAAAATACCATGACCATCTGTAAGAGAAAATCGCAGCATTTGATTCAGTGATATGTTGTACGAAGGTTTTCCTAGAAAAACGCAAACTTTTTAAAATATTTCATGGACTTCCGGACCAAAATTTTTCATTTTATGCACAATATTGGGAAATGAAATTTCGTCATTTTGCCTACATAAAAAAAGGTTGCGACATAATATGCATTTTAAAACAATATTTAAAGGGTGTTAGATATTGGTGCTCAGCGAACGGTAAATTCTTTGACTTTCAAAATTTGCATTGATAGGGATGTTTTCTTAATTTATTATTCGACAATTCGGATATGTAATGTGATTGAAATGAAATTCTAAGAAACTGTATGATCAAGAAGTCTTGTGTGGAAAAAATAAATACTTCTACATTATAAATAAGAAAAATATAAATTTGTACTGTAAAATAACATATTTTCGAGGGTACAAATTTTCGTGATTGAAGGATAAAATATGAGTTCGTGGTGATTTAATTTCGTAAATGAAGAATTGTTCAGTAATAATATCTATGAAAAAATACTTTTCATGGTGGACATAAATTCATGGGTCTCTTCATTAGTGATTTCATAGTTAACACAAACAATAATAGTTAGATATTATCAAGGGCGAGTTGGGGTGATAATGCAGCGCACCAAATTATCACTCAGCGATGTGTTGAGCGGAATATGACCCCTTTTATTCAGGAAAAGAGCTGGGAACCAGAGAACGACACACATAGGTGTATCGAAAGCTGGTTTGAACGTGGTAAAAGATCTACAAAAATGACAACTAAAAGGTCTAGAGCTGGACGTCACAAGTAGAGATCGCCGCTAACTATGCGAGCACTGTATCATTTGTGAAGTGGATAACTCGATAATCGTTCCTTTTACGGGGAAGTATTACTATAAAACGGGATAATTCCTCTTTTCAGTAATAAAAACATTAATGAATACGGTAACTTTTGTCGATTTTTTTTATAATGCCTCAAATATATTTATTAAATAAAATATCAGACGAAATACGACCTTTATTTTAAGAAGACTTCTTAGCTAAGACTGTTTACGCCTTCTGAACCTTTGGAAAATGAGAGAAAATTGGACAATTTACAAACTTGCGGAAAGACGCAAATAAATTGAAAGGCGTACAAAGGGAATTCTATGTAACCCAACCTGGTTTTAAGACGGGTAGGTGAAGGGGATACATTGGAAGAAGAAGCCAGCCAGAACAGTGTAACCCCTTTTCCACCCCCTTAATCATGCATGCTCTGTTTTATGTTTAATTCACGCTTATAAAATTCATGATAAATTACCTACATATTTTCATAGCCTTCAGGTCATTTTTATGATATTAAATACCAAACGCCAAGATTATCCTTCAGGCACCGTAAATATCTAGATAAAATCCCGTATTTGGTAGTCGGTGATCCAGGAGAAGTGAATCTTTTGTTGTGATCCAATGACATTTAACATTTGTTATTTTAAAACATTTTCAATGACGTATTCATTTTGGAATGGGGCATGAATGCAAGCATTTGTTGAATAAAATTGACAGATACAAAAATAAAAAAAAAAAAATGGATTTTTTCAGACTTTGAACTTTTTTGTTCATTATAAATATTTTTAGTGCTGACTGTATGCAATCAATCATTTGGTTGAATAAATTTAAAAGCAACTTTGAATTTGAAAACAAAACTTTCGGTGATATGAAAAGCTTGATATCATTCATGTATTCAGTGAGCGGACAAGTAATCCTGTTAAGAGTAACAACAAAGAGCAAGAGAAATGGAAGTATAAAAACAGTTATATAGAAGATTTCGTGCAGGTTTCAGCTTCTTACTGATTTTCCTGACTATTTTGTAAGTTATTGACATTTGAATACCTTGTAAAGATTGCTGTTTTGTATGATAAAACCATGAATTTTCACGTCGTAAATAGTTTATGTAATAAGAAAACCAAAAGACTGTCCACGCTTTGATTTATGGATTGTATGTTGTTTAAAGTCCCTCCCGAGAATTTTTCACATGGAGACGCCACCACTTGCCGGTGGAGAGCTGCAAATTTAGTCCTATGCTGACTTCTTAGGGTCATTAAGCAGTGAGGGATCTTTTTCGTGCCAGCACCTACTGCGATACCGGACATCGGTTTATAGGTCTCATCGGAAGGACCAGTCTCAGCATCCCATAGTTGTATTCTAGCCTGCGACGTAAGGATTAACTCCTTACTTTGCGAATCTAGAGCAGACGCTCTAACCACTGCGCCACGCAAGCGACTGAAAAGGGGCTATTTATCATTTGAAAGTATCAAGGTACATTGTATGTGAATAAATAAGAAGATATAAAGGCTAATATATGTTGATAAGACAATAACAACGATCTTGAAATATAATTACAAATTGATCTAACATAACAAATATTTTTTCATAAAGATAGAGTTCAGCGTATTTAAATGCAATTTCTTTAATTGCATTAATAGGTCAAATTGACTATCGAGTATATGATTACCCAAGCCAACACGTTTAAAAGATGTGATAGAATTGCAACAAGTGACGAAATGGCCGCTTATTACACTGTTAATCAGGCTGTTGGGGTAGGATTTTAGTGGCCGCTGGCCGCGTTTCACAGGTGGCCGTTTATTCCAATTAAAATATATAGTAAAAATCATCGGGGGGAACTGAAAGTGGCCGCTGACTGCAAGTGGCCTATTTCGGGTGGCCGCTAAGACAAGAAACGAGCAACTTCTGGAACTGATGCAGTCACCTGTGTTGAAAAAATCATTTCCAGTGGGAGAAAATGTGTATCATATGTCCTTTGCAACAACAGACTTGATTAGGATCAGCGATTTACCATGGATTTAACATCTTGACAGACACAACTGGTGACCCTCTATGCATTCATTTAAATAACATGGATACACCTAATTATACTGCAGGAGATTGCGTTACTCGTTAGGGCAATCTAATCTATGTAGGCAAGCATCATTACATCAGAGAATTGTCCACAGAAAAATGGAAAAAAGTTGAAAGCAAACTAGTAAATGTAAAAGAACCATGGGTTGCGAAATGTGTCTACAGCTCCCCCTCCAACGGAGATTTACTAGTTGGCGTATTAAGATATGACTGGGATAAAAATAAATCTACAAAGGCCAAGGTAGTGCGGTGTATCAGTACAGGAAAAAAATACAAACCCAAACAGGTCATTGGAGACGATAACACGGATCAGAGACTGTATGAATGCCCTTTATACATCACCGAGAACCATAACGGAGATGTTATTGTGTCTGACCAGAACCGTGCTGTAGTAGTGACCGAGTGTGGAGGCAAACATTGTTACTCTTACACAGGACCTTCATCAGAAGAACGAGATGATCTCTCCCTCACAGGTCCTCTGTCAAGGTCACGGCTATTACCATTAGGACTCTACATTCTCTGGGTTGGAACAAGCGGTCACAAACAAGAAATATGCATATACAGATACATACAGAGAAAGAATATGGAGAGGATCGACAAACATTATTAGCCCACAAGTGATATTTATATTGATCTAGAAGTAAATTGTGTAGATTTATTTAAAATTACTACCCCCCAGGTTTAGGTGGGGGGGGGGCGTTCCCTAACAATAAGTAGTTAACATTTTATATTGGAATATGTAGTGGAAAAATTACTTTTGTTAAGAACAGCGAAGCCATGTTTAATCAAATTGATTTAAAACACCTTCAGATAGTTTAGTTTATAATGTAGTGTAAAATGTTCAAATTATGGTCCCTGGAAAAAAATAGGGGGTGGGGGTGGGAAGAGTTGAGTGAGGCCACAACTGGTAATCGAAGTTATGCTTAGGAATATCTAGAAAATGTCTTTTTTGAAGTAAAGGCATGATCATATTCATATGCAGTTATACTCAGGTAGTGTAGCTTGAAATTATTAAAGTTAGTGTCGGGTTGGGCAGAAATGGGGGGGGGGGGTCAAATTTTAATAAAAGAATATATAGGAAATTGTTTAAAATCTTTTCCCTAAAAACAGCAATGCCTTGATCAGTTTAATTTAGATGGAATAAAAGTCCACTGATCAGGACAAACACAGGCTGGATATAATCTACATACAAGACCACGGGATGGATTGGAGAGGTAAAGGAATCACTTGAAAAAATGTTGCGACTGTAAATAAATGAGAAAAACCTAGTGGTATGGTCCGTAAAATTTATCGCAACTACAAGTACATCAAAAAATATTTTAGAAATATGTTAAATGGTGAAAATGAGCCCTATATACTAGTAAGTAATGTGTATCGTGACCTAGACGAAGCAGCCGACTGAGATATATCCGCGTATTTTGGAAGAAAAAGATGTAATTTCAGATCTTACAATACATATCCTGAAATTCAAATAGACAATGACATAGTTTATAGTTATCCGTCAGGAGTCTCTGGAGTCTTTGGAATATACATTCAAAATATATATTCTACCTCTAATGATCCTTTGTTTGAACAAGAGTTTTATTGTAGGTTGAAAAGAAGAACGAAGACATTAAAGGTTGCGTGTTCAATATAAAGGCCACGTTCCCATTGGCTTAATTCCTCTGACAGGGATAGCGCTGATCATTTGCAAACTGAAATACGTACAAGAACCTAGTGCTGATCGAGATACAAATAAAAACGTCATCTTTAGTGGCAAAAATCTTCTTGAATGAACCGTAAAACTGTTTAATGCAATTGTGTTGTTTGGTACAATTCCATCTTCATGGAGGCAGTGGTTTCATTGTGCCATAAGGGAAGAGGAAACTCAAGATTTTCATGTTAAAGCTACAGACCAATTGCTTTTTTGTCATGTTTTCTTTCTTTCTTTTTTTTTTAATTTTTAGAGCACAATTCATTACCGCTTTTCTGAGCATGTTTTAGGTAATGAAGTATTCCTTATTCTTCAACAACAAGGGTTTCTACAAAATATGGTTGTTTGACAGCGCATTTTAGCTAACGTGAGACAATTTTTAATTTAGAATATGTTAACAATGTTTATACTAGTGTTTTAGTTAGTAGCAAAGCATTTGAAATTGCATTGAGACATGCTCTCTTGTATAAATTGGGTGAATTAGGTAACCTTTTCACTGATGACCGTCATGTTGATACAAAATGTGTTATTATAGTATATCAGTCTCAGTCTAGGCGGTTTCCTGTACACAGGACATGAGACAAGGCGGTCTACTCTCTACATTTTGAATCGTGTAAGATTCCATACCTGATAGTTTTAATTAGAAAAAGCTTATATTTCACTCTCTGTAATTATCTAATGCTTTGATACAATTTGATTGTCTAGAAAAATCATATATAAATATGGGATATTTACGTGTTAAACAGTTGTCCCTCCCTGACAGATTGTATAGCACGCATTGGGTCCCCCAACTAAGTTCCGTTCAATGCCCAATAATCTTACATTTTTATATTTTGTGCAAAAAGTGTGAAAATAGACTACGACTTTTAATGGTTGAGCGGTACTATGGGAATAAAACCAATCCTTGTTTATAGAACTGTAATAGAACTATAACCATCTTCATATTTTCATGGACAATTAGTGCCACCTTTCAGATAAAATAAATGCTCTAATGAGAAAAGGCTTATATTTCGCTCTCAATAATTTAGATCTCGATATGTAAACCTTATAATCTTAACAATTCAGTTTTCTTATCATCGGGACCTTATGGTTGTAAATAATGTTATCGAATGATTTACATCGATTAATTGTTTTCTAACATGGTCAAAAATGCACAGAACCTTCCTGTAAAAATGACACAAGATCGGACTTTTGTGAAAACCTTTTTTAAGTTCTTCAAATACAAACTTAGACTTATACAATGAAGTTGTAATTTTGTGGTAGTCTGTGTCCCCTGGAATTTAAAACTCTGTGAAAGAAAACATTCTTAACAAAGTTTAATTTTAATACTCTGAGAGAATTGATCAAAACAGCTAGGGTTTATTCCTGGTATTTTGAATTTATTATGTTTTATAGCCTCTGACAATATATGAAGGAGTTGTTTTTGATTAATCTTACAAAATGAAATGCATTGTCTTTAATTATACAATAAACTCCAGAGGGATAATCACATGACTCTTGTGTTCGGCAACAGAAAGGTCATAGTTACATGTACTTGATGTATAAGATGAGCGATGTGACCCTTTGAACTTCTTGTTTTTATTCATTAGATCACCTCAACGAAGTTGTGGGAGCTTATCTAATATCTTTGGGGTCGGCGTCGGCGTTGGCGTCCCAGGTTAAGGCTAAGTTTTTTGGAGCAGTTTCTTTATAAGTACTTCTATGTCCTATATAGATTAGATATGCATGGAAGAAATGTATTTCATTGTACCAGTCAAAGTTTCAGATGCTGCAATTTCAGCAAATGAATGACCAGGGTAATGTTTTTGGAGCAGGTTAACATTTGTGGTGCAGTTTTTGGTGGTGGTATCATTTCCGAGTAACTGTAAGCCCTATGTAGTCCAAACTTGCATGAATGATACATCTAAAGATGCATACTATCAGACTTGCTTCAGTCGCTGTATTTGACCTACATTTTCCGGATAATTGAGCAGGTCAATGCTTTCGGTGCAGGTCTCATTTCCAAGTAACTATTAGCATTATAGTGACCAAACTTGCATGGTGATACATCTAAGGATGCATACTTCCAGTATTACTTCGGATTCTGAATCTGACCTACATTTTCCAGTTGAGTGAACATGTTAAAGTTTTTGGTGCAGTTTTCATTTCAGAGATACTTAAAGCCTTATAATGACCAAACTTGCATGGATGTTACAACTTAGGATGCATACTACCGACTTAATTCGGATGCTGAATCTGACCGTCATTTTCCGGTTGAGTGAACAGGTTAATGTTTTTAGTGCAGGATTCATTTCCAAGTAACTATGAGCTCTATATGACCAAACTTGCATGGATAATGCATCTAAGGTTGCATTCTACCAGGCTGGCTATAGATGCTGAATCTGACCTACATTTTCTGGATTAATGAAAAGGTTATATTTTTTTTCATTTTATTACCAAGAAACTATAAGGCTTATATAAAACAAACCTGACTAAAAGATGCATCAAGGGATTAAAATTTACAATTTTGCTTCTGATGCTGGATTTTAATTACGTTTACATGATGAAGAACTAGTTTGAAGTTTTTATATGGCCTACTCAAAAGTATAAAACCAAAATTGCAAAAACTTTTCATATTTCGATGTACATAAATTGTTGGACTTTGCCTTACTTAAAGACAACATTCGTTGAGATGAGCTTTGTAATCTCTGATTACCTATGTTTTTTTTTTATTTTGCCATAGAGGTAAAACATTTTGAATTATGTATGAAGAAAACCATGTGTTTCATAGTTGATGGTCCAAGTGATTGATTGACATTTGAATACATTACTGAGCTTCAAACCTGGAAAATTGATTTTTGTCACTATAACATATATTCAATGTTATATGATACAAGTCATTATCAAAAACAAGAAAAAGAAACCTAAAGCAACACACTGCCAGTGGGTGGTTTTGAAAGCTTGACTGATTATTCTTTAAGAGAACAACGTGCACCTTTTTATGTTTAATTTATAATTGAAATTATAAATTTGGAAGTACTGATGACGGTGAATCGGCTGATCATGTTTAAACAATAAAGGATTATAGGAAAGATTCATCTTTATCTGTTTTTCTACTAAGCCAACAGCTAGCGCGCTTCACGAAATATGCCTACGTGACAAGTCTGTGTGATTCACACACCAATAACTCACACAAAAATTAAAAAACATCCTTAAATGAATACTAAATAAAAAGGACCTCAGGTTCAGAAATTTATTTTTTATGGTTTCTTCATATATTATAGGATTGATAACGGATATTGAATGTACAGAATTTATTATTAATTGTCTAGAGTTGTAAAACAAAACACAACTGTGGGACACATTAATTTACTTATTAAAGTACATTTATAATATAAAAAAAACATAGCTTTCCTATTTGTCTCTCAAAAATAATAATGATGACTCATTTTGTTTTGAAAAGATAAGTTTTGCTTATTAAACGATCCTTAAACTACGAGATATCTATTTTTTTTTATAAAGATATTATAATCCCCGTAACATATACCAATTTGTCGGTTGTTGTTCTCGGTCTGAAAATTTGACGACTCGGAACATGGTTTTGAATGTCATTTAAGCTGAAAGGCATTAACACCGCATATAGGTTGTAGTTAAATATTCCTATATAAAGAAAATAGGTATTTGAAAAGTTAAGGTCATCTAGTCAATCTTAGATACTAGCTTTAAATTGTTCTTATTCGTTCAAAGTCAGTGAGGTAAAAAGAGATAAAGATAACGGACAGTGATCAATTTTATTAATCCAGTAAATAAACAGGGCAAACGCACGGAAATCTGCCTGAGGTATGATCAGGTGCCTAAGAGGAGTAAGCATACCCTGCTGACTGTTTAACGCTGCCGTTAGCCCTATGCACAGATCAGGTATATTATCGATTCGACTCTATCGTCAAAAAAGCACTAAAGAAATTAAGTAGTGAATGATTTCAAACATATCAGACTAAATGCAACCTAACGATAGGTTTTACATATTAACAAACAAGTCAAGGTCGTCATTACAATTATAGAACTTCTGAAAAATTGTCTTGCTTTTTAAAACGATCTTAATTGACGTCAAGACACATATAACATTGTAGTCATTCTTATTTATTGCTCTATTTTTGAGATATTTGTAACAAAATCCTTAAAAAAAACCTCATTAGAATTTTTCCGTATATTTCTTGGGTTAGGTTTTAAATTTTCTTCTTTTTTTTACACTTTTGACAGTAAACGAAATTGGAATATACAAACTTGTGAAAGAAGCAAATAAAATGACAAACAAAAACGAGCAAAGGGAATTCTATGTAACTCAACCTATATAATATATGATAATAATAATTCTAGCATAAATGCTACTCATAGCGCTTTACAATACATTATTACCCAAGCAGACCTTAACAATCCAGAATCTTTCTCAGTGCAAGCTGCCTCTATCAGCACTAGAACACTAACATTCTGACAATATCTTTTACTGTCTAAAGCCAGGTACCCCTTTTACACTTAGATGTGAGGTAATTTGTGTAAAGTGCCTTTCCCAAGGACACAACGTCGGCTTGTCGCAGCCAGGATTCGAACCCACAAACTTTCGGTTTGGAGTCCAGCACCTTAACCACTGGATTACCGACCTAGTTGTTAGACGGGGAAGTTGAGGAGAAATATTTCAAATGGTTGCCAGTTAGAACAGTGTAGTCCTCACCCCTATTCTGAATTAAGCATGAGCTGTTTTATGTTTGATACAATTTCAAATTACCTCATGATTACAAATCCTTTTATTCAGTATGTTTTTTCTTTGCAATATTATATAATTAATTCCAACTACCTTGAGGACGAAATGCTAGGTTCTTCTTCGAGTACCTTGCAAATTTGGATAAAACCCTTTGTTCGGCAGTCGGTGATCCAGGATAGGATTCCAAATAATGTACAATTGAATCTTTTGTTGTGCTGTAGAGACATTTGATATTTGTCTTTTTAAAACATTTCCAATGGGATACATTAACGCAAGCACTGGTTGAATAAAATTGAAGGAAACAAAAAGGTGTTTGTTTTAATGAAACGATTGATAGTATGCATGTATTCATGACTGCACTTCAAAGACATCTAATATTTGTCATTTTGAAATATTTTTTGTGGTGAATGAATGCGAGCATTGGTTGAATAAAATAGAAAAAAAATCAAAAAGCAAAAAACTTGGTGACATTAAAAGCTTGATAGTATTCCTGTATTTAGTTAAGGGACAAAGAGCCTGGTTCTGCCTGGTAACGGCAACAACATAAAGGCCAACAATACCATGAAAGATATATTAAAACAGCTATGTTGAAGATTCCAAGCACGTAACGGCGTCTTACTGATTGATTTTCCTGCCTTTATTTGTAAGTTTTTGACCGATTAAAGTAGCTAGTAAAGAATGATACTTAGTGTGACAAAATCATGAATTTCAATTACAGTAGTAAAAATATTTTATTTAAAAGAGAAAGACCACAGACTGTCCATGCTATGAACATTGAACGTGTTCCTGAATTGCTTCTTACATATGCATGTATTCAACTATAAGCTATTCTACTGCATAGCAAAAAACCATGTTGAACATTTACAATTACGTTTAAACTGATTGTTCTGTCATTTCTAAACGTGTAGTGTACATACCTGCCTCATTAATGTAAACCAATAGTAGCTTGTGTCCGAAAACAAGATTTTCTCGAATTAGGCATTAGTAAAGATGAACTATATTATTTCATATTTATATTCAAACATGTATTTGAGGCTAGAAAACTCATGGGTCGGACTCACCAGGTCGCACAGTTTACAGATAGTACAAACGTAAATCAAACGTAAATCTAACGTATTGTTTTTTTTTTCTTAACCAGAGGAGAGGAGAGGGTGTACTAGGTTGATCCGAATATCTTCGGAGGAAGGGAGTATACTGAATTGACCTACTTGTCCCCCATGCTCTCAGTTGACCCATCTATCCAGTATAGAAGATTGAAAATGTACTCACATGACCCACCCGTCCAGACTCCTTATACTACTTGCGCATAAAGATGGTGGCGATTTTAGCATTTTTCAATTACATGTTATGAATTAGTCTAACTACCTTCAATTTTGGACGCTATTGCATGTATTTTTTTCGCAGACTGGCTCTTAACAATGGTCATCCGGTTTTTTTTAGATGATCTTGTTTTAATTTCTTCCTACTTTGTCGAAGATGAAGGATATGGAGATAAATATTTTTCGTACTATGTAAATTCTTCTTTAAGTCCCACTGAATATTTAAATGAAACCATGTGTTTCATAATTGATGGTCCAAGTAAAACATTGATTGACATTTGAATACATTACTGAGCTTTAAACCTGGAAAATTGATTTTTGTCACTATAACATATGTTCAATGTTATATGATACAAGTCATTATCAAATACAATTAAAAGAAACCTAAAGCAACACACTGCCAGTGGGTGGTTTTGAAAGCTTGATGGATTATTCTTTGAGAAAACAAGAAGCACCTTTTTTATGTTTAATTTATAATTGAAATTATAAATTGGGAAGTACTGATGACGGAGCATTGGCTGATCATATTCAAACATTAAAGGATTATAGTAAAGATTCATCTTTTATTGGCATCTTCCCGATTAACTATATTTTGTAAGTATCTGACAAATCTTAGTACGATGGTTGTTACGTAAGATGTTCACTTATGATAAAATCATCTTTTACTATATAGATTAAGTTGTTAATTAATTAATCAGTCGATGCAACATGTGAAAACATGCTGGTATATGATACATTTTAACGAGGCCCGATCTACTTGATCTGCACATACAACGCAGCGTCGACTCAGGCACGTAGCAATACCTTTGTCTCCCGTTACAGTTGAACACAATAACGTCACAATCAAAATGACGTCAAATTGCGATTAAATGTTTCGCTGCTCTTGCTTACCTGGTATTATCTATAGATTGTGCATTGAAAGCTGGAATTTCTATATTTTTTTAATTATTTAAATTAATAATCAACTTTGGAACCTCGTTAAGTTTGAGGGATCATTTTTTGGTACCGATTCATTAATTTTGTCTTGTTTTATTTCAATTTGTGAGTTTAAAAAAAACACTGCAGCCAAAAGTAAACGATTTTAGTCTTTCTCTTTGAACATGTTGAAGTGTTTATACACACTCTTTTTATTGCGGACTTAAATATGCATGGATTATCTTAAAAAATGAAATAAGTCTATAAATCATTTAAATGCAACCCCCAAAATATTTCATTTTTCTATATATTACATGATATTAGTAGAAATCGTAATTTTGTCGCCTTAACCTTCGTCCTCCTCCCTCTACCCTCTTTTCCAACGTAAAACAACATCGCGTGTTAAGAGAAAAATAAAGCATGGCCAGAAAATTATTTCATAATGTAAGAATTATTTATTTTTAGAAACTAATACAGTATATATTGCAATCGTTTGTTGGTGTTATGTAAACCCATTGCGACCTGAAATACGTAGTTGGATAGAGTAAATCCAAATTTTGTGCTTTGACATGCCCCCTTTTCACTGCAATAAAAGCTACATGTACCTCCAATTTTCTTTTCATTTTTTATAAGAAAATGGAAATTGCATGATATATGTGAAAAACAAAGAATTTCATCATGTATTTTTTTTATTTGTAAATTTCTCTGTTTATTGAAGAGTTTTAGTATGTAATTGTGTATAAAAACACGACAAATGGTCCATATCTTGACAGTGCACGTGCCCCCATTTGACTACAAAAAAGGCAAGGTAACAAAATCTCATTCTATTTTTTCTAAGCATAAAACATACAAATATATTTCTGTTTTCGTAATTTTCAACTAGATCGGGCCTCGTTAAATGTAATTAAATATTTTTGTGATAATAAAAAACAATTGATCTCATGAACAGTAATCGATCTCAACAATTATTTTTTTTAATTCTACTTCGTCCCTTTTCTAAGTTTTCACTGTTAGGATGTCTTTGATAATATTTATAGCAACAGGTCATATTATTAGTTATCCCTGTCCAATCAAGGGTGTACGGAGATTTTCCCCGGGTTTTATTCCATACACACTGAGGCAGAAGGCCGAAGGGTGTATTGAGTACAACCCGGGGTAAATCCCCGTACACCCTTGATTGGACAGGGATAACGAATTTATTTCCTTTGTACCCATAAATATGCTTTGTGAACATCAAAATTTGTCTCAATCTATCGATTAGATAACTACGTACTACAATGCATCGTGACGTCATGTTATTTGGCTTTGATCATAGAGAGTGTATGCATTGTGTCGTCACGTTTTATTCACACCCAGTTCAAGTCGGGTGCACGGATATTAGACCCGATTTACACCCGGCTTTCAATCAAAGCTCATGTTACAAGCGACATAGGAAATAAGATTTAATAATACTGCAGAACAGGGTTTTATATGAATATTTACATTTGCTGTGTTTTTCTGCTAAGCCAACAGTGAAATTGATTTGAAAACTATTTTGTGTATACTCACGCGTAAAAATATACACGGAGAAATGTGCATTATCGTGACGTCACATTAAGGCTTCTGCGACGTTAGTAAAAGAATAACGATATAGGGCAGCGAGCAATTCAAATATTGAGTATGTATTTGGTGCTTCTAAACATGTAAAATGTTAATAAAAGGAATGTTTTTAATTTTTGTGTGAATTATGGGTGTGTGAATCAAAGAGACTTGCACGTAAGCATATTTTTCATGAAGCGCTAGCACGCTTCACGAAATATGCCTACATGACGAGTCTGTGTGATTCACAAACCAATAACACACACAAAAATTACAAACATTCCTTAAATGAATACTAAATAAAAAGGAGTTCAGGTTCAGAAATTTATTTTTTATGGTTTCCTCATGTATTATAGGATTGACAACGGATATTGAATGTACAGAATTTGGAAGATAATCCTGGTCAATGGACTTCCGACCTAGTTGTTAGACGGGGAGGTTGAGAAAAATATTTCAAATGGTTGCCAGTTAGAACAGTGTAGCTCTCACCCCTATTGTGCATTAAGCATGAGCTGTTTTATGTTTCATATAATTTCAAATTACCTCATGTTTACAATTCAATTTTATTCAGTGTGTTTTTCTCTTTGCAATATTATATAATTAATTCCAACTACCTTGAGGACGAAATGCTAGGTTCTTCTTCGAGTACCTTGCAAATTTGGATAAAACCCTTTGTTCGGTAGTCGGTGATCCAGGATAGGATTCCAAATAATGTACAATTGAATCTTTTGTTGTGCTGTAGAGACAATTGATATTTGTCTTTTTAAAACATTTCCAATGGGATACATTAACGCAAGCACTGGTTCAATAAAATTGAAAGAAACAAAAGGTTGTTTTTTAATGAAACGATTGATAGTATGCATGTATTCAGTGACTGCACTTCAAAGACATCTAATATTTGTCATTTTGAAATATTTTTCGGGGTGAATGAATGCGAGCATTGGTTGAATAAAATAGAAGAAAAATCAAAAAGCAAAAAACTTGATGATGTATAAAGCTTGATAGTATTACTGTATTCAGCTAAGGGACAAAGAACTTGCTTCTGCCTGGTAACGGCAACAACAAAAAGGCAGACAATTCCATGATAGATATATTAAAACAGCTATGTTGAAGATTCCAAGCACGTAACGGCGTCTTACTGATTGATTTTCCTGCCTTTATTTGTAAGTTTTTGACCGATTAATGTAGCTAGTAAAGAATGATACTTAGTGTGACAGAATCTTGAATTTTCAATTACAGTAGTAAACATATTTTATTTAAAAGAGAAATACCTCAGACTGTCCATGCTATGAAGGAAAGTACTAAACCCATAGGCCTGATATCAGTTTCTTTCTCTTATAAAATGGACAAAAATGTTTACCCTAACAATCACGTTTTAATTTCATTGAATACAAAGTAGTATGAAATTTGCTCTAACCAAACAACGAAAGGTAAAGAGACCGTATTAACGAGATTTCTTATCTGTTTATGCAACATTCAAAACTTTGTCTGTCAGAAATATTGATGTAAATATAGTAGTATTTATGTGAAAAGAGTGAGAAAATTAAGTGATCGAATTAACATCGTGGTCCCTGACAGACATGTAAATTTCAATATGAAGGAAATTTAATTATCCACTGCCCTCATACAAAATACTAGTTGGTTTTAAGGTTTTGGACTAGATTATATCATTCTTTTTTGTCTTCGGTTGTCCAAAGAGCTCTGTGTAAGACATTTTTCGTTGGTATCTGCGCATTTAGAGAGTCTTAAAAGGTTCTGAAGAAGAAATAGATGGTATTACCTGTAAAATTCATTCCAATTTAGTAAATGCTAATTTCATAACTTATCCCCCCAAAAAATTAAAGAGTGCAAGTTTAGCATGAAAAAATCCTAATATATTAAATCAATAAAAAGGTTTTCAATTTCAATTTCTTTCTGAAATAAAAATGTTAGGTTTGCAACGCTTACATAATAAATAATATAAAGATTGGGAAAAAATAAGCCCTCCCCTCATGGTATCATGTAGTAATAACCTTATCCGCGATTTGTTGAAATTTATTTATCATATATATATTATAGTTCAACACAAATTCTGATTGTTTGATTGATAGTATATTGTTTAACGTTTATCTCGAGAATTTTTCACTTATATGGAGATGCCACCACTTGCCGGTGGAGAGCTGCAAATTTTGTCCTATCCTCGGCACTTAGGGACATTGAGTAGGGAGGGATCTTTTTCTTGCCAGCATCTACTGCGACACGGAACCACGGGTTTATACGGTCTCATTTGAAGGACCAGTCTCCACATCCCACAGTGGGATTCGAAACCGCGACCTAAGGATTGACTCCTTACCTCGCGACTCTAGAACAGACGCTCTAACCACTGCGCCACGCGGGCCACAAATTTTGAGATTAGTTCTATTTCATATATGTAGTCATTGGCAATTTTCATCAGTAACCTGTGGAACAGGTTTTCAAGTAAAGCACAATTTTCACTCATTTATTATATGATGAATAAGAAGGTATGGTTTGGACTTTATTGTGCCCTAAAAAATTAATTTTCTTCAAAAGTTAAGAATTTGGCTTTAAGAAGCTAAGAGTTGAGTAGATGAATATGATAAATCATTAATGAATATGGCATGATAGGGGATCGCTCTGGAAATATGACGTCATTAATTTGGTACATTTCTAAGTTTATTGCAAAAAAGCCTAAGAATACTCATATCTATGCTTTTATTTATTTTGGGGTCTGCCACCGTCATCCACTTCAATCTTTGGATATATATATTATGTTAACTTCTTTGAAAAATCACATATCTCAAAATCTATTTGGGACGGTGGCAGAGTATAATTTCTGAAAGAAAATTCCGCTGAAAATTGATCTTTTCTACAACTTTTCATTTAAGAAAATATGCGGAAATGCATAGGTTAATGAGTCAGAATTAGCATTTAGGAGGTTATATGAGAAATAAAGATTTGGGTATTTTTATTACGTGGCATTCCCATGAATAAAATGGTTTGAATTTGAATTTTTTTTTAATAAACATCACTTTCATATTTTCGAAAAATACAGAGCTTTATTTGTATTTAAACTGTACATTGTTCTTTATTGACCACACAGCATATTTGACAAAGTCCCTTAGACCTTAGCGTTTGCGTATATCAAAATTGCCATTCCGTTTGATCTTTCTTGAAACATTTTTTTTCTTATTTTTCTTTTCTTCTTTATTCCCTTGAAAATTTTTTGCTCCATATTGTGGCATCGAAGCCTCAGTACTGTATGACTTTACCGAAATTTAAACCACATGTGCACAGCAATCCATGTAACATATTTATGTCACAATATATAAGCTGACATTTCTGAAGATTTTTCAAGCTATCGTCGGAAGATTTTTTGGAAAACATTTATTCAGAGCGGGTTTGACTAAAACATTTAAATAGGTAGTGCTTACTTCTCCTAGACATCACATCTCTCCTCCTAAATACCCAAGGGGCCCATATTCATGCCCTTTCCGCAAATTTGTATATTGTTTATAGTTTTATTTGATTGACCAGGATTATCTAAAATATATTTACTGACGAATAGACAGAACTTTCTGACAAGCTGAGCATAAACTAAAGATTTGAGAAGGTCTATGCAGCATGCTAAGCAGTATGCAAAGTAACATTTCGATCTGCTAAGCTAGAAAACGGTACTTAGGTATATGTTTAAGGACTTTTGTATGCATATTGGCCATAATTTCTCCTCTGGTATATCCAGGGTCCATGTTTTATGTCCTGTATACATATTTGTACTGTTGGCAGATTTTTTGAGATCAATTACATTTTCTTATATTCCCGTCTTATTCATATGTCTTAATATTAAACTTTGCGCAAAATATGCATAAATATTTATAAATAGGACCTCAACCAAGCAACCAATTGAGAACAGATTGATAAAGCAAAAAAGACACGAGAAGGCCTCAAGTTATTGAAATATTTGGTAGTTTCGATAAAATCTACTGAAAGTAAACAACATTAAAATACATACCAACGTTTATTCTTTCTATGTAGCAAAACACAGGTACATGTATATCATTTCGAATATATACCAGCATTCAATAAAAGAGATTTCTCGACAAATTATTGAAGCTAGGGAGTAGCGTTCTTCGCATAATCACCAGTGTTAAATTGACTTGTCCGGTGTGAGACAGCAGTGTGAGATTTTCTGTCATACACTATGTATTTCTACTCCACGAACGATAACGTAAGCATTCCGTTTTATATTAAGAAATTGTAACAAATGAAAAAAATATTTATATACTTAAAATGTTCTCGTTTACCTTATTATAATAAACTTTTTCATTCAAAATATAGTCGTATTTTCACTTTTTAAATGACACTATTTTTTAGATCGCGGAAGGATTTTTCTTGAATGAATTTGTACGCTATCGGAGAGATAATTTTTTATTCCCAGTTTTTATCTTTCAAATTAATCTACATAGATTGAAATTCATTTCATTTGTTTACACCATTTTCAGGTACGCTTTCTCTGTTTGTGTATTCAGATGTTTAATTAGATGAAAAATTAACATAATGTTTTTAGCCTTATGCCAAAAGTAATGGCGACGTCAATGACAGGCCTTTATTGTGGATTTAAAACAATGCATTAAAATTATTTCATTTATTACATACTCGGCAAAGCCTCGTCCTAGACCATTATTTTTGTCCCTTAGGTGGAATTTCACTATCCCACGCTCGTACTAATGAATAATTCTATACTGAAACGCAAAAGAAACGCAAAACCCTTCTTTAGGGGGAAAAAATTACGTAAAAAATTTTGTATCATAAAATTATGGATATCTTCAATTTCGTCTACATCGGTAATTTAACGGTTGAACAATTTTCATAACATAACCGGAAGTCACGTTGGAGTCTGATTAACAGAAATCAAAAATTGCATGTTTAACAAACAGTAGGCAATATTATGGAGTTTTAAGGGTTTGTATTGTTCATCTTAAGTTATGCAGCAATATTTCAAAAAATAAAATCACTTTCTTTTCCCGTAACGATGTTAAGTCTTCTTGAAAATGGCTTAAGTACGCATATCGATTGCTCTAGCTGGAAAAGCTCAAAGTATAGGTGTAGAGAGTTGATGATGCAAAAATACACTACGCCTCAACGGGGTCTTACGTATCATATGCATAAATGATAGTCTTTGGACTGGAAGACCAAGGGTTACTTCAGTACGCTGAGTTGAAGAAAATTCGAACTTATCATCTGAAAAAACAGACAGTTTTAAAAGGCAAAGAATAATTCCTTCGCTCATATCTTGATATTGATTAACCTATTGTGTCGTAGAAATTAAGCTGCAATTGTTGTTTAGGTCAGTCTTGCACGTTGTAATTAAATGGCTGGGAGAGGGGTGTTTAAAACAGTCATATATATATATGTCACTTTGTAAAGTTGTAAAACATTTAACATTTTATCAAATCTCTGATGTTCTGAAAAGTGAGTTTAGCCTTACTGTGTTCTTTTTTGAAAATCATTCGATAAAAATTTCAACATTTGTAGATTACTGCTTGTGATGTTTCTTTAGCGTTTCAGTATTTTATTATGAAAGAGCCTAGAATATAGGGCCTAATAATGAGTTATTGTCAAAGTTTTAACGTGTCCTGATCGTATACGTAATACACACAATATATTTGATTTTGCCAAGATAATTCTTATCTATAACGTGACAAGAAACCCTTAAATGAAAATAAATAAATATATTTTTTTAATGTATTTATCTAGATTCCCATGCCAGAACAATTAGATTAGAATCAGGAGAAAAAGAATTTAAAAAAAAACTACGATGGAAACTGGTGTTCCACAGTGTTCTCAGTGTCAGGGGAACGTAGAATTCTATTGCAGGACATGTAAAAGAAATCTTTGTGTTTTTTGTAAGGAAGACCATGTGTTAGACCTCGATACAAAATACCACAATGTGGTCATTGATCGTTTTAAGGACGTCGACCACATAATATATGAATTAGGCAACTGTGAAAGGCACCGAGACCAGACGTTAAACAAATGTTGTTTGTCATGTGAACGTTTTATCTGTGCCAGTTGTTGTGATGACCACCAAAACCATGACATACTGGATCGAGTTTCATTTAAAATAATGTTCAGACAACTACACATAGAAAGACTTGTTCAGATCAGAACTGAAACAATCCCAAACAATCGAGTTATTCTTGAAAATATAAAATCGGAGGTTGAAACAGGTGTACAGTTTGAATTATCTGATCTCCAACAAAGCATGATGAAAAGAGCTTGGAGACTAAAGAATCTTGTTGATGTAGTATTGAATGATATTAATGAATTAAAACGGTCAATGAGATCTAGATTTCAAGAACCAAAAAAAAACATTATCAAAACAGAAACGTTTATGTACAAATTAGGACAGTTGTCAGACAAACCAGTGCAATTCTTTCTATATCTAAAGAAAACCCCAATTCCAAAAGTAAATGATTTTCCTGATGCCTTCAAATTCTCTCTGAAGAGTGAAATCAACATGGGAGAAATTATTAAGCTACTATTGGAAATCCAAATCATAGAGACAAAAGAGAGACAAGTTAGTAATGAGCAGCTGCTGGAAATGATGCCTAAACCTGTGTTGAAGAACTCATTTTCAGTGGTTTATGTTAGTGAGGTTCGTCACATCTCCTGTGTGACAACAGACATGGTGTGGGTAAGTGATCCGCGTGGATTTATCATTTTGACAAATACAAGAGGCGTTCCTTCATGCTTTCTGTTAGATAACATGGATACAGTCAACGATACAGGAGGACACTGTGTGACTCGTGAGGGAAATCTGGTTTTTATAGACAAACATCATAACATTAGCAAGTTGTCTACAAACAAGATAAGAAAAAATACACTTATAAAGGTAAGAAACCCATGGGTTGCAAAGTGTGTCTACAGCTCTTCGTCCAATGGAGACCTATTAGTTGGAATATTAAGAAGCGAGAAAGAAAAAAATAAACCTACAAAGGCCAAGGTAGTAAGATATAACAGTGAAGGAAAGCCCATTCAGGTCATTGGAGACGAAAATACGGATCAGAGACTGTTTGAACACCCTTTATACATCACCGAAAACCATAATGGAGATGTTATTGTGTCTGACCAGAACCGTGCTGTAGTAGTGACAGACCGTGGAGGCAAGCATCGTTTCTCTTACACAGGACCTCCACCAGAAGAACAAGATGAGTTCTCCTTCACAGGACCTCTGTCAAGATCTCGACTATTACCATTAGGAATCTGCGTAGATGCTCTGTCAAACATTCTGGTGTCTGATGCTAATAGTAAAACAATTCAAATGATTGACAAAGACGGTCACTTCTTATCAGTGTTGTTTTCCGAACAAAGATGGAAAAAAGCACCAAGAGCTCTTGGATACAACAACAAAAACCACCTTCTCTGGGTTGGAACAAGCGATCATAAAGAAGAAATATCCATATACAGATACATACAGAGAAAGAATATGAAGAAGGTCGACGAACATTATTAGCTCACAATGAAATTTATATTGATCTAGAAGTAAATTGTGAAAATATACTGTAAAACAAGAAAATTTGGCGGATACGTATTTTAGCGCAAACGCAACCGGGAATGCATTGGCGCAAATAAATTTTAGCGCTTGCACTTGTCAGTAAAATGTATAAATGTGATATTTTGTTTTGATTTTTCAAGCACGGAAACACATTTGTACTCCCGTATAACAGTAAACATTCGTTAACTTTACCGCGGTACGTGTTGCTTTCACATGAACGTGGTACAATGTTAAAATTTATTTTATTTCTATTTTCAATTAAAAGAAATGGAGTATTTACTCATTTAATTCATATTAAAACAATGCATGCATCGAGTGAAAATTACCTAGATAAAACGGTAAAAAAAAAACCTAATTAGGTACTGTCTGCAAGCTCAATCGCCATGCTTGGTTGCATTGATTACCTCGAGGCGATTGATGATTGACATGCCAAGAAGCCAAACTTTGAAGGTGCTAATGATAATAATCGGTTAACAACTACAGAGGTAACAAAAGTAAAATAAAATTATAATTTAGCAGAACTTTCTGTCTTCCGAACATGTGCAGTGTTAGTGCGTATATCAAATCCAATGGCCCTTCGACATTATGTAATCGCGCGTTCCGGTTTACATGTTCTTATGTAAAAGCTTTGACCACACACATAAAAGGATATTTAGAAATCCTTTTGCGCACAATAAATTTTAGCGCTCGTGGGCCCTTGCGCCAAAGGCGCTAAAATTAGAATTGCGCAAAATTTTCCCGTTTTACAGTATTTAAAATTACTACCCCCAGGTTTAGTGCAGATCCCTAACAAGTGGTTAACATTTTACATATGTAGGGGAAAGGTATATGGAATATGTAGGGGAAAGATTATATTTGTTAAGAACAGCAAAGCCGTGTTGAATAATAAAAAAAAACAAAAAACAACAACACCTTCAGATAGTGTAGTTTATAGTGTAGTATAAATTGTTCAAATTATGGTCCCTGGAAAGGAGAGGGGAGGGGGAGGGGTAGAGTGAGGCTTCAACTGGTAATCGAAGTTATGCTTAGGAATATCTAGAAAATGTGTGGGTTTTTTTTTTGTAGGAAAGGCATGATCATATTCATATGCAATCATACTCAGGTAGTGTAGCTTGAAATTGGTTAAATGATTACTCCTGGTGTCGGGTTGGGCAGAAATTGGGGGGGGGGGGGTAAATTTTAATAAAGGAATATATAGGAAATTGTTTAAAATCGTTTCCCTAAAAACAGCAATGCCATGATCAGTCTTATTTAGATGGAAAAAAGTCCACTGAGCAAAACATGCTCAGGCTGGATATAATCTTCATAGATGACCGCGGGATGGATAAGAGAGGTGAAGGAATCACATGTGAAAAAGTGCTGCGGCTGTAAATAAAATGAGAAAAGACCTAGTGGTATGGTCCGTAGAATTTATTGCAACTACAGATAGGCCGAAAAATATTTTAGAAATATGTTAAATCTGGAAAAGAAGTCCTATATAATAGTAAGTAATGTATATCGTTACCTAGACGAAGCAGCCGACTGTGATATATCCACGTATTTTGGAAGTAAAAGAAGGAACTGCAGATCTTCCCATGCATATCCTGAAATTCACATGGACAATGACATGGTGTACAGCTATCCGTCAGGAGTCTCTGAAGTCTTTGCAATATGTAGTTAGGATAAATAAACTCCATCTAATGATCCTTTGCTTGAACAAGAGTTTTATTGTTGGTTGAAAAGAAGTACGCAGACATTAAAGGTTGTGTGCTCAATATAAAGGCCACGTTCCCATCGGCTTAATTACTCTACCGGGGATAGCACCGATCATTCGCAAACTGAAATACAGACAAGAACCTAGTGATGATCGAGATACAAATAAAAACAATATCTTCAGTGGCGAAAATGTTCTTGAATGAAAAACTGTTAATGCAATTGTGTTGTTACAATTCCATCTTACTGGAAGCAGTCGTTTCATTGTGCAACTATTAAGGGAAGAGGAGAATCAAGATCTTCGAGTTATGTCCAAGACACGATGTAGTTACGATATCGACACATTACTTTTTTTTTTATAGTTTACTATAATAGTTCTATATTCTCATGTGCATATTACAATACTTTTTGTTTTAAGACTATTTCCTTACTGTTAATATCCTCGATATCATGCTGATATCGAATCATGGTTGATCTAGGAATTGTGATTTTCATCCTTAATATGGTGTTTTTAACTACTGTTACTTAAAAATTTCTTGATAAATCTTTCCCTGGTGTGTCGATATCGTCGATATCGACGATATCGCTTCGATATCGAATCATATTTGCTCAGTTCTTGGTAAATACCTTCCCTGTTTCTTTGAATGTGTTTATGTTTAAATGCTTTACTTTTACGAAGATTTTACTTGCCATCGATATCGTCGATATCGACGATATCGTATCGATATCGATTCATGATTGTTAAGAGCATATTACTTTACCAATCTTCATCCTAATATAAAAACTTTATTTTTACATCACTTCTGTGTTTAAAAATTTTACCTTACTGTCGATATCGTCGATATTGATGATATCGTGTCGATATCGAATCATGATTGTTAAAATATTTTCAAGAATTTTCACACTAATCCAATATCTTACTTTTAATCTAATCTAAAACAATAACAACCCTAAAATTTTCTTTATCATATTAATTTTTTTTTATATCCAATAAGGAATCAATTTGGACTTCACTTGTGACTTTCTAAAATTATGTTATACCTCAATGTGAAAATAAATTGTGCAAATAGGATCAATACCGATACGATATCGTCATGATATTGTCGATATCGACGACATCGACATAATATAGAGTCTCTAATACAGCACCAGGTATTTCCAATTAATAGTGCTGATTACATCGATATCGATACGATATCAACATAATATTGTCGATATCGTCGATATCGACATCATATTTGTTCTTGGACATGTATGAGATCTTCATGAAAAAGCTACAGACCAGTTGCTTTATTATCATGCTTTTTAAAGATTTTTTAGAGAACGATTCATAACCGCTTTTCTGAGCATGTTTAAGGTGATAAAGTACTCTTTATTCTTTAACAGCAAGGGTTTCTACAAAAGATGGTTGTTTGACAGCGCATTTAAGCTTACGTGAAACAATTTTCCGCAACTTATAATAGGTTAACAATGTTTATGTAAGTTATTTAGTTAGTAGCAAAGCATTTGAAATTGTATTGAGACATGCTCTCTTGAAACAGCATAAACTGGGTGAATTAGGTAAACTGTTGACTAAATGACCGTCATGTTGATACAATAAGTGTTTTATAGTTAACTAGTCTCAGTCTAGGTGGTTTCCTTTACAACAGGGCATGAGACAATGCGGTGTACTCTCTACATTTTGAATCTTTGTACATTTAATGCTTAGAAAAATCATTTATAAATATGGTATTTTTACGTGTTAAGCAGTTGTCCTTCACTGGCAGATTGTATAGCATGCATTGGGCCCTGAACTGCATGATTAGCATTTCAAAGCAATATTCAAAGAGGTTAAATATTACCTTCAATGCCCAAATATCTTGCATTCTTCTTATAACAAGGAAACAAGTTTTGACTTTTATGGAAACCTTTTTGAAGTTCTTCAAATACAAACTGAGACTTGTACAATGACACGCTACAATTTCTAAAGGAAGCATATTTACCATTTTTTTTTCATACTTTTAGAGAATTGCTCAAAACAGCTAGGGTTTATTCCTGGCACTTTGAATTTTTTATGTTATATAACATCGGACAATATATGAAGGAGTTGTTTTTGATTAGTCTTACAAATGCATTGTAAGATCTGAAGTCTTTAAATGATACAATAAACTCCAGAGGAATATTCACATGTCAGAAGATTCAAGATCGACCGTTTCCGAAAAATAATTCAGGATAGTAACCCTTCCTTGTTTAGGCGACTACCTCCAAACTGACTGTTACCAAATTTCTCTGTGCAAAATTCTTTTCAATTTAGTGTCAGAATCTGTTAGAATAAGTACAGAAATTACTCCTTGTTTGCTGCTGCAAATGTTGATCTCTTTTACCATGTGTCATGCCCATCCACTTTAAAGATGATATCCGTAATCATTATTGGGATGACCTAACTGTACCTTTCTTTCTGCCTCCAACATCCAGGACTTCCAGTTGCAAAACTTTCACCTTGTTGGCAATGCCTGGGCATATTAAAAACTTAGTCTTTTGGTACTACAGGTCTGCCAGTAAGGGATGCCTCCCGACCCCTAACCGCTTTTACATTCTCCTTAAGTTATATCTGTGGTCTTTTCACATAGGGACGTACATGGATACGACGTGCATGAATAAATAACGACAACTAGTGGTCACAACTTTTGTAAATATTTCATTTACTCTCAATATGCAAATGCATTTTAGTTTCACATACGTAAGAATATGAATGTATGTAGTTTATATATAGTGTGAATATATTATTCCTTTTTGCATATTTTTATATAATATTCATTAATACACTGCAAAGTGGAAATAAATATGAATATGTATTGTAAATTGAAGACTGTTCAATTCATGCCCACCTGGGGAAGGATGGGTCACCTTCAGCCCTAAGAATATGAATGTATGTAGTTTATATATAGTGTGTATATATTATTCCTATTGCATATTTTTATATAATATTCATTGATCACTGCAAAGTGGAAAAAAATATGAATATGTATTGTAAATTGAAGACTGTTCAATTCATGCCCACCTGGGGAAGGATGGGCCACCTTCAGCCCTATAAATTTATCAGGTTTTAATTAGGTATACGAAACATTTACGGAACATTTGTTTATTGTTTATAAACATTTAGGGAATATTTGTTTATAAGGTCGTTGCAATGATAATAATATAATATTCGCAACATTAAGAATGATTCTGAATTAAAGTATCGATACTGGATTCAAAAAATATCCTAAACATTCTTACGAACTAAGATACATTGCGGGTTTCAGTTAATGTTCTTCCAATTTTTTTTGGATAGTCACTGAAATATTAACAGCAGCAAGGGGAAAACTTCATTAACTTGAGCATACTGCTCTAGAAATACCTGTAGTGTATATCAAATATGGAAGCTTAAACACTTCAAAGATTTTTTTGAAAATTTGAAACTACAAGGTTATACTAAAATCAGTAAAACCATTTCTTACGACTTTTTAACTCTTTAACACTTTATTTAGCTTTTAGTATTGTGCCCCATTAATATTGTAAGTCCTGGCTTTCTGACATCATGTACTTTTGAGCTTGAATTTTGTTTGTTATATCCATATATTTTAAATAACTTTACAAATAGAAATTGAACTCGTATAAAAACGTGCAATATTACGATTTTTATTCTGATTGTACAAAAGAGATGATATTAAAAGAACATTGAAATAACTGTCTAATTGCAAATCTATATAAAGTTTGAGAATATTGGGTTTTCTATCAATCTGTTGGAAATCCCAAGATGACAAATATCAGATTTATTTATTCATTTATTAGTTAAAAAAGATATGATTGTTTTACATTGAATACCTTATTGAAAGGATTGCTCCAATGTTACAATGAAAAACATTGTCTTATCAAGGAAATCCCCGCTTTCTGAATTAATCTTTGTTATGGAAGTAGGTTCCAATCAATGGTAGTTTTCCCATCTTTTTGGAATATCTCATTACACTTGGAGAAGTGCCTACAGGTGGAGAATCCTTTGTTAACAGAAAGTGGAGAGGGATGGCTACTTGTTAAAACATGATCCTTCTGAAAATAATCAAAAAGTTTTTATAACAAAAATATTCTAAAATGCATCATATCACATATAAAACAACTTCATTTAAAGTCAGCACTTCTTTCATTCTATGATCAATATCAGTTTCAAGTTAAACCTTGTTGACTTACTTGTTTCATACAAATTTTGAGATCTTTGTTTTTATACTGAATTCACTAGGGAATGTTAAAAGGGGCATTTCTTCTGGGAAATAATTGATGTTACGTTTTAGCTTTTAAATACAATCAAGTTCATTCTCACATTTTTTTTTGATAAAAATATTAGCATTGATTTGAAAACGTCACTTTATTGATTAGGAGGTCAGGTTAATTTCAACTACTGTAAAATCACATATTTTCGTGGGGTCAACTTTTCGTGGCAGGAGGAAGATCTACGGGTTCGTTGGGATATGATTTCCTGGATGAAGAAATGAATTATATATGACATAAACTTTTCGTTGTAGAAATGAATTCGCTGGTTACTTCATATCTCGAAAACAAAGAAAATTACCCCCCCCCCCACGAAATTTTGTGATTTCACTGTATTACAGAAAAAATATGTTGTACTTAAAATTTAAAAACTTTATCTTTTTAATGCTCAAAATTCAGAAAACAGATTTTTTGTAAGATTTTATATAAGAAGTTTATCTCTCATCAAAAATTTATCAAGCAACACAGATACAAGTGTATAGCAAAGTCACCTCATCAATGATATCAATTTTTTTTGTGCAGCGGATCCCCATAACATGTACACGACTCCTGTTTTTGTTCAGGTATGATATGACAGCATCAGTAAACCTCTCCCAACCCTGTCCTTTGTGGGACCCAGGTTCGTCTTTCCTTACTGTGAGGCAGGCACTTAGAAGCAACACTCCTATGTATAATGAAAATTCAAAATCCAAAATTGTTGTGGTGTTATCTATAAATATATTATCATTTCTTCTTTTTTATACAGACTTCATAGATTATGTTTTTTCTTAAAACATTCCTTGTGGTCAATGAATTAAGGAACACCGAGGCAAAAGTTAGGATTTGAAACCAAAGCTCTGATATTAATTGTTTTCATAATGGGTATGGAATGAAGGAAGATAAAATGCATTTGTATTTCAAATATCGTTTATGTTTTACAATATTCGAAATATGTTCAGCGTCTTAAAAAAACTATTTATTTATATTTTTTTTTTAATTGCATTTAAGCATTTTGTATCAATTTAAGAAATACATGTCAATAACGTTCAATGCAGCAATAATCCAAACCGATATTTAAAATGTATCTCACATATTAACAAGATTTATTGCCATTTGGCGGGAATTGCCAGGAAAAAAATAGGCCTTTATATAGAATATCACAAAACTATTTTTTCTCTTGACCCTGGTATCATCTAGAGCGGTTGGTATCGGTCAAAGCCCGGAGGACTGATACCATGGACGAAATTAAAAGAGTAATGTGATGTTGTTTTATAAATGTATCTTAAATCATAGGCAATAAAAGGATAAATATTGTATTTAAGGATATTCAATTCTCAGCGAGGAAGGAAATCTCTTTAATTTATAATTTAATTCAAAAAGTCTCAAAATGAAATTTGAAATTAAAATCATTAATGATACTTTACTTTACTTTGGATCTAAACGATTACAACGTCTTCAAAGAAACATGTCGATATAGCGAAAAGTATTCAAGACCAAAAGTCGGACCTCAAAAACATCAAAAATGCCATGAAGGAGTAAGCATCCCCTGCCTATCGGTCAAATCCGCCGTGTGTTCCTTGTCATGATCAGAACATACAAAAAATTCATTTCAGTGTATACAGAATGGACTAACAATCAGTATGAAAAACGCCAGTAAGCATTTGACTCAATGAAAAATTGTATTTGCTGACAAGGTTATTGTATCGACCATAGAACATACGAAATAATGACTTTGAACAAAAGTGTTGACATTCTTGTTTTCATCAATTTTTTTGTTAATAATTTACCTCCATTTAGAAATTGTTCATACGTAGAGTATGTTCTTGCGTATCGAATCAACTGAGATATATAAATTCCGTGTACAGAAGATAAACTTATATTGCTGCATAAGTAAGGGAAGTTGACGATGAATCATTACAGCTTATAGGTTTGTGATTTATGGTAACTGTTTGTTTTTCTGACGATATGTATTAAACAAATTGCACATTAAAGTAAACCTCAGATTGTCTTTCTGAGAGAGCGAATAAACGTCCATTTTTTTTTATTTTTTTTTTTGCAAAACACGATCCCAGCAGGCACACAACGTTGTTTAAACGTTGAATATTAGGTTGAATTGGGTTTAGACGTTGATCAATCTAGACACAATAGTGATTCTACGTTGACTTTTCAACGTTGAAAATTTAACGTTGAATCAACATTGAATTCAAATTGAGTTGAATTGCCAACATTGATTCAACGTTGGATCTTCGCTGAGCGGGCCAATACTGTTTTTCGCTGATAGATAATTTGGACTATGATAGTGTCGGACTATAACACTGTCGGACCATAACGAGGTCTGACTTGACAAAGTCGCACTACTGTATATCATTACTAACTATTATAACTATCAAGGATGGTAAATATAGAAATTTTACACATTCAAAGATAAACATGAATTCAGTACGAATTTGCCAAAGTATAAATTAAGAGGATACACAGTAGGACATCCGGATAATATTCAAAAAGACAGCATAACACAACCCTCAGGACTCAACACCAAGATTTAATTAAAAAATGCTCTTAAAAGAAAACATTTCGGCATGTCATAGTACTAGTATCATTGAAGAGACATAATTTGTCGAAATGCATATCTGATGGATCAAAAGTTGTACCGTATAAGATTTGCATCTTACCTGGACTATTTCATGACTACATGTGAAAATACAAAACGTTTGTAAATGTTCGGGTTTTGTAATATGATTTATTTATAAACTGTATTTTGGTGAAAATTATTGTAAAACAATTAACTATAAATAGGAAATTAAACACTTACTGTTTACAATATATAATTTTTTTCATATAGTGATATACCGTACATGTAAATTTTCATTTAAGGGTCCCGACCCTCTGCTATAAATTTCACCTTAAAAGTTTTAAATTAGTAATATTGATTTTCATAAACAACAATAACATTAAAACAATATGGAAAATAGTTTATAAGTATAAAGTGCTGCTTAATTTTTTAGAAATTATTTTTATGTGCAGATCATGAAATAAAGCATGTTTCGCTGTAGTACGGAAACAATTTATCTCTCCTACGTCTCAAGTTCCATTATTTGGCACATTTTTTAAAGTGGTTTCTTAATATTCAAGCATATTTAACAAAAATTACAAAGTCAAGTCTAATTTCAGTGTTGAAAATAGTTTCCTCTATCACTTTAATATAAATGAGATATTTCAGCTCTGAGGGTAAGACAATCCTACTTCCCAGAGAGGCTTCTTCGCCTAGTTCAAAAAGCCTGTATCAGGTAAAGGATTTTCAGGAATCTCAAACAATCCTATTTTTGGAAACCAAGGCATTGATTGAAATTAAAAATGGTAATCAAAATTATGTATATACTCATCTACTTGTCACCTAAGTCTCAATACTTATAATACATTGTGATTATCGTTCTTGTCAAATATTTTAGTTGATTAATGATTATTGCCCCTTTTAATAAAAACACCTGAGGTCGCTTTGGTTGCATCTTCCTTTTACAATATTCCAGCATCATCTTGGGTCGGTAAAAAATTTCCAGCTTGTTATTGTGCATCATAAATTTAAACACCCACCCACCTCACCCATTTAGAATACATTGCTGCTTTCCTGGTTTTTTATGCTTTCAGAGGAAGACTTGGAGCGAATATCAGTCTCAACATGACAGGGCTTATCTGATGAAACTAGGGTCTTAGGAACCGCTCAGGTTTTCGAACCACAAGGACCTACCTCTACGGGCACACACCATTCTGGGCTTGATTTAATGTGAAAGTAATGTGAGGAACAACTATTCATATGGAAGTGATTCATTCCAAGAGCAAATCATGCACCAAATTTGCAGAAGCCAATAACTTACCTTTAACCACAACATTAAAAAAATAATGTTGATTTATATAATCTGGTACGGCTGTCCGTTTCTTTCCAGCGGCACTAAGTAACTATCCTTATATGCAGTCATGTAACTCATAAAAGTTGGACAGTAAACTTTGGATTTAGATATATATAAATAAGTGCTTGACCTCTGCACCTCCCAGGGTCAAGGCTTTTACCACTTTCTGAGATGGTGTTTGTGAACTTTGACCTTTGAACTATGAACTTTGAACATGAGTTTGAATATTTAATATTTATGTAATCTTTGCTTTGTTGTGTTGCCAAAGATACCAATAACTTTTCATAATTTGGGTCTCTGGATAACAGCCGTGCCCAATTTTCGCCACAATAAAATTGATTAAATACATACTTGATGTTTTTATATGCACTTTTCTGAGATAAATCTACTTGTATATTGTCTTATATCAAAACCGGACTTAAATATAAAGTGGTTTCTTGAAAGAATTATGTCAAAATTTAAAAGGATGTCTAGACGGATATACATATACAAACTCACCATCGAGGAAGCTCTTCTGTCCTTTACGAAATAGAGCTAATTACAAAAGGTCATTATCTAAAACAATTTCACAATAGTTTTTTACTCTGCACAGTATTGATATTATTGAATTTTCTTGAAAATGAATGTCTCAATATTTTCATATACCATGTATTATGTTTACAATGATTTCCACATGCTAAATAAACCCTGATCAAAGCAGTAGTACTGCCATCTCAATAACAATGTTTAAAAAGGAATTCTCTAAATTACGTGTAACTTACCCTGGCTTGCCAAGCCACTAAGATCACCATGTTTGGGATCGGAAAATCCTGACCGTATGTCTTCAGATAGGACCTTATATATATTTTGTAAACTGAAAAAAAAATAATATATTGCTTAAAAAATCATAATGAATGCAAAGTCAAGATGAGATTCTAAATAACGTTAGATTTGCCACGTGAATTGCTCAATCAGCCTATAAATATGCGCTTAAAGTACAAATTTGGGCGTCTTAATTATTAATATTAGAATATCAATCAGAGTAGATAGCCATTTTGATGAAGAAAATCGTACCTTCGTGGAATAATTTTCTGTTCTTTTGGCACACTAAAACACAAACCTGAAATACGAGGTATCAGAAGATACAAATGTTTAATAAAACTCCTTTAAAACTAAAGCAAATGTGATACATCAAGGATAAGGTCATAACAAAAATAAATGAAAATTAACACTCAGAAATGATTTGATATCCATAGTTATCATAGTAATCATTTCGTAAGTTCTATGGTTGATGGCCATTATATACATATTGAATTGTTTGTAGATTTTTTTTTCTATTTTCAAGATTATGACAATGAGCGGGTGTGACCTGTGCCCACTCCTAAATGGCCCTTTATCAGACCTCCGATGTTTTAAGAGCGCAGTTAGGATAAGGCTGTGCAAAAGCTTAAAAGGTCTAAAAAGTATACTTTTTTATTTTTAGCTAGATTTTAATTTGATTTAATTTTAATATGTAATTCTTGTTTGGAATTGCAGTCAACTTGAGATAATGGTTTGATCAGGATTTATTTTAAAGCATTTTTGTGATGTCACATGACTGTGTGGATCACGTGACGTAGATTTATGATATTCCTGATTCTTGCACAAAAATCGCTTCGGCACAAGTGCAAAACAAAAATACTGTGCAAAGTTTGTCATATAGATCAATTAATCGTGATCTCTGGGACATAGAAAGTGCTGGGAGCAGGTTTCATTTTTACTCATGAAGAAAATATTGTACGAGAAATTCAACTTACCAACATAAGAAGGGATATTTTCCACTCTTTATAGCGATTTATACAAAAATGGATAAACTACACACAATCCCCCAGGAATATTCAGTTAATAGACATACATGTACTTCTCTTGTAGATTCGCACAGAATATCTTCAATTTGTCCTTCTTTATCACTTGTGCAAATGCAATATAAACACGATTCATAAATTCTAACTTGGTCTAGAGACAGAGAGATAAGGGGAGCGTTTCACACTTAATATTTCACTATTGTTTTAATATGTGCATATCGGACAAGCGAAAGGAATAAAGATATTTAAATTTCAAATGTTCTACATCATAGCAGCCAACTCGAGATTCAAAAAAAAAAAAAAAAACAATCCTAACACTTGAATTAAACAACAAGTCCCGAAATAAAACAACATGCTATGTAAAAATTATGACACTTTCCCCATCATCTCAGCTCAGGTATGCAGTGACTTGACGTCATATTCTATCATGACGTCATATCTAGGTAGTTCAGAGAAGTTACTACAATTTGAGCAGTTTGGTTTTTTTTACTGGCAGCGTTATCCTAGCTGCGAGGTCCGTGTTTGCTCTTATCTTTACTTGCTTTGTTATTTCTAAGGACTATAGTGCTTCATTACTGTTCGTTACCCCTATAGTTTTTTTTTTTATTACAGAACAAGGAATTTGCGAAATTAAATGCCACCTATTGGCACCATCATTGATTTCAAATTTGTTTGTTTATATAAATAATTTATGTTAAATTTTCTTGTTATTTAATTAATTCATCTCAGGACCTACCGTAATTTGGTGTATTTGTGTTTGTTAATGCAAAAAACTGATGTACATGTAGAGTTCAAAATATGGTTGTTCATCAAATATAACTGAGACTTAGTACCAGCTTATTAGTTATAACTATTCCTGAATCCATTGTAAGGCTGCAAAAGTAGGTGCAAATTTACAGAAATTGATAATTTCCTTGCTTAGCTATCTAAAACATTCGAAAAAAAAAACACCAACCATTTGCTTGATTAGGTCCATCATACGGATCTTGTCCCATAATGACTACTTTAACCTGTAAAATGATTAGTTATAAACAATCAAAAGAAAAATGGGGCTTTTCGTTGAATGTTTCTATAAATACATTGCATTTATATGATGAAATATACAACTCATTTCATCTCACAATTGGTTTGTCAAAAATTTGTTTTCGAATGGAAACTTACAATAAATAAGTATTTATATAACGCTTGTCTTATATTTATGAGATGCTAATCTTGACGTCTTTATTTTTTGATATCATATTGTATGGACCTAGTACAAAGCCTTACTTCGTCAATGCTGCAGTATCTAGTCCAGCTGAACACATCAAACTCTGGGGGATATATTTCGTTAGGGTAAAGGTTTCTTTCACCCTTAACAAAATTTGCTAGCTAAATTTAAATTAATGAATATATGAATTATAATGAAATACATTGTTCTCTTTGCTATGTTAATATGAAATTAGAAATATTTTTTTTTTACATTTTGCTGGATGTAAATTCTCACCTTCGTAAAATATTCTTCCAAGAATTCATTTTCCAGGGTTTCTATCCATGATGGATTTGCGCCATATAACATCACACGTTGCAGGATCTAAGGCAGAAAAGTTAAATGCCATATTTGTATCCAATTCCGTTCCAACGTACCCCAACGTAAATTGGTGATTCTTCCTATTCGCTCCTCTTATCAATAATAGATAACAAATGGGTATATTGCGGCTTTAAAGAAGTATAATTACCCGGAAGAATATAAAATACCTTTTTATTAATCCGAAAGTATAAATTGCAATGCGTAATATTTATGTATCGGATACGCATGATAGCTGCCGTGATATGTAAAATCGTGTTATTAGGGTGGTTGCTACTATTAAGTTACAACCATATTGAATTTCTCATAATAAAAAAACCTGCAACTGGAATAAATATTTTCCCCAAACAAAATCACAACAAGTAATCAACAATGTGCAATCTATTGTCGCCCAAGAAAAAATGTAAACAAAGTAAACAATGGAAATTACTCTTGATCATAAAACCGCTTTGATTTGTTGATAAAGACATGCGTTTGAATGATTGAGACTATAGTGAAGACAATTGGCAATCCTCGGCTAACTCTGCTACGCTCCAATCAAACCTCGGATGTAATAGGTGGAGTAATACCTATCAGGTCGCCATATTTCTCCGACGAAACCTGCATTGTCACTCATTTTATATTTTGCAATGCATGAAGCTCTTCAAAAAGATTTCTTATAATACGTCTTATTCTTCCTTGTAAATAGGTTTTGATTACAACTTTATGTTATTAGCTTTTGAAAGCAAGTAGTGTTGGGCGTGCCACAAAGTAACTCGGATTTCAAAAGTATAGCAATTTGAATGAAATTCAAACAAGCATATTTGAAGAATTGTGACCCACTGCTTTTTTTGTCTTTGAAGGTGAGATGTCTTTTAATGACATATTGTGTCAAATATGAACGCCCTTTCATATTTAAATCAGAAATTATCACCGAAGTTGATTTTTTTTAAAATAAGGTAAATCGTGAAGGGCAAGGTTTCAGAAATCATAGCATACTCGGAAATATCTTGTCACAGGTAATGCAAATGTCAAATATGAAAGCCCTAGGACCACCTGTATAAAAGTTATGACCAAGGAGAAGTTTTTAAAACGTAGATCAAACTCCAATGTAAAAAGTGTTGTTTTTTAAAGAAAGGTCTTGTAATAAGTATAGCATATGTGAAATATGATAGCCCTGGTCCTTACCGTTCAAAAGTTATGACCAAGATTAAAGTTTTTAAAAAGTAGTTCAAACTCCAAAGTCAAGGTAAGAGGGTCAAAGTTGTTGATATTTAATGAAAGGTATTGTCACAAGGATTAAATATGTGACGTATGAAAGCCCTCGCCCTAATCCTGCAAAAGTTATGGTCAAAGTTTGTTTTTTAAAAGTAGGTCAAACTGAGAAGCATGAGAGCCCTAGCCCTTATGGCTTACCGTTTAAAAGTTCTGACCAAGGTTTTCTTTATCAGTACGGAATTCGTCAAGGTCAAAAGGTCAAATTTAAGGTATTCAATGAAAGGCTTTCCACAAAGAATACATACATGAAATATGAAAGTCCTAGTATCTACCGTTTAAAAGTAATGGCCAAAGTGAAAGTTAAATTTTTTTTATATAAAATTGGGTCAAACTCGAAGGTCAAGGACAATAGGTCAAATAATTTGGTACACAAAGAAAGGTCTTGTTACAATGAATACACATGTAAAATATGAAACTTATAGCTCCTTTAAATCGAAAGTTATGGGCAAGGTTAAAGTTTTGTGACGGGCGGACAGACTGACTGACTGCAGACGGACAGAGAAATGAGATTTAATGTCCCTTTGCTTTCACGAAAGCGAAGGACAAGAGAACAATAAGATCACATGACTGAATAAGCAAGATGGTAGAAAATCTTTGACGTCCTAGGTTAGTGTGAGAGGTACGAGCCACCCGAGGAGCTCCAAAAGTAGTGAACAAAATCAAAATCGAACAAAAATGATATACTTTTAAACTTTATCAATTAGTTAAGTAACTGTTGACTCATAAAATATAAATTAAAATCAGACGCATGGATTACTTATCATTGAAATGCGATAAGTAAAATTTAATTTTAAGCAAATAAGGGATTTGTCATTTTTTCGATAGTTAATGATAGGCATCTTTGTATATTAAATACATAAGTAGCGGGATGTGCGTATATAGATCACGGTTTGAATTTCGCGCTGAATGACGTCGTCAAACTTTGGACCAATCAGAAGGCAGCATTCGAATTTTGGTCACGTGACCTTACACTGGAAGGTGAGAAACACGATTTTTTAAATTCCCCATGTTAAGCACTGGGGTCAAGTGCAAAATGGGAAAAAAAGTTACCCGAAGGATAGCATGTGACCTATCAAACGGAAGGTCTCGACGAGTAGATTTCAGCATGGGGGTTTTCCTGGGTTCTTAAGTGCAAAATTCAAAAAATTAATCAAAGTGTTGAGTGTGATAAATCAAATGTAAATTCTTGACGACTACAGTTTAGCCCGGGGGTGTTCCTAGGTCATTAATGCAAATTCAAAAAAGTACCTGAAGATGGCGTGTTACCTATTTAATGGACGAGTCCGGGTTGTTTCGGGTCATTACATGCAATGCATGTATATTAGAATTGCCTAAAAGAATAAATGACCTGAACGCTCGTAAATCTAAAACAAAATTGGTGTTTAAGGAACAGTGGACATAAGAAATTAGTGAATTTTATTTCATAACCCCTGTCAAGACCACAACGAATGATTTTCTTATGTGCTGTGGCGCATGTGATACTTCTGTGGTTGGTGAACAATACAGACCATTGCTGAGGCGTTTCGTTTTGGAGTCCAACAAGATCAAATCTTCAAGAGACCGTACCCAATTCTGATGCGAATTCTAAGAGTTGAAAAACTGGAACTACGAAATAAAGATTATGAGCATGCCACCTTCTTGATATTCAATCATATGGCCTCCCCCCGAGAGAATCATATGGATTTACAAACTTTTGCAACCACTGTATGATGTCATTCAGTGTACCGTTTATCCCAAGGTCGAATTTATTCAAGGAATACCTTTGCATCAAGATTCCTTTATATCCCATAATGACAAATTTTGTGATTTTGGACGATCTGATGTCTACGGCTTCCAAAGATTCCAGAATAAACAAATTGTTAAAGGATGGCAGCCATCACAGAAATCTATCGATAGAGGCTATCAATCAAAATCTGTACTACAAGATAGATACCACCCAGAGACGAATTTGCCACTACCTGGTCCAGTTTAACAATCCTGTGGACAGACAGCAAGTCATAACCTTAGCTCGACAGATGTATCCAAAAAAATCCTCAACACCTGCTGAGACATTTTAAGACGCTACTTCCAAACCTGGATTCGGTTGCACGAACGATAGTTAAATTTAAGTAGCCGTTAACTTTGCGTTAACGCGACATTAAAATTACAGCGAGTTAAATCGGTTGCTCGAGAGTAAACTATCAGTTAAACCTTAGTTAATTTTGTGATTTAACTAACATATTTAACTTAGGTTACACAGGTACGTAAAATATTTACTTTAACATTAAAATCAAAATTGTGGAATTGTTATCACTTCAAAACTTGTTTGCGGTGAAGGACAAACTTATACAGAGATAATATATATGCACGACATGAGCAAAACACACATTTAATCCTAATTTCACTTTAGGCACGATTGCATTATTAGGGCTGTGTCAATATATTTATACGTGCATGTATATGTAACTTGATAAAAACGTTTATTCCATTAACCTCAGGCACAACAAAATAAAGAAGGGGGAGTGTGTTCCTCTCCCCCATTTTTTAGAGAGATTATTTTTTTATTATTATTTTTAGTTTCAAATTCAAGGCCGTACGTTAGAATTAAATACAGAAAAACCCACATATACAGGGTGTTCGTTGTAACTGTATTGTTTATATTGCGTGTAAGTTGATCTTTCAATGTTAGAAGAAACTATTTTACCTAATAAAAAGATTAACATTATACAACAAATCAAGTAAATTTCCCATAGCAAATTCAATTTACAAATTGACATCATTTTATTATGACGTCAGTAATCTTTCTCCTTAGGTAAGGGAAGTGCACGCGTCGAACGATTTTAAAAGCGAGTTTACTATAAGACATCAATTAAATCTGAGTTAACTAATTAAACTTTAATTGACTTTCGAACAACAACAATTTAACTGACAGTTATGTAACTTATCGTTAAAAATTAAACAACTAGTTACCACTTTAACTTGAAGTTAATTTAACTATCGTTCGTGCAACCACACTGAAAACATAGGTTTGTCACGTTGACCAGATTTGAAGTCATTTTCTTCCGTTCAGTTAGTCAATACATAAGTTGACTATCTGTTTCCTCAACATTACCAGTCTTTGGTAAACTTTGACTTGTATCCTGGTCATTTTGTTTATATTGTTTGGCGGGAAGAAACAATAGCGTTGGTCGCCATTTTCCTCCCAGGAAAACACGAAGTGATGGTATGTCATGTTTTGTTATTTTCTTGTTTTAGACAAATAATTCTATAATAAACTTATTCAAAAAATGTTCTACCGAGAAATAATATTATAATTAACAAAGTACTCGATATTTTTCTTCAATAATTATTGTATTTTACACTATTATCATAATGATACATATAGGCTAGGATGTGGGTTGATTGTGTTCAAGTGGATTTTTGCATATTCAATTTATGCAAACAGTTCAAATTGGACTTGGTCTAAAATTCAACGATTATTAAATAGGTATTATTCTTTTACAACTCACAGGTATGACATGGACTCTCAACTACCACTGAATGGACAAATGAATCAAAACACAATACCTTGTTACGAATATAGACAAGATGTAAACCACATTAGGTACACGAAGATGTTACCATGAATAGAAGAAATAAGGTAGGATTACACGTACTGATAGCTTATATTTTAAGTATAATGGTGATTTACATAGAACTTGTTATTTTTCAACATTCTATTTAAAAAAGAAAATACAAGTACACGAATCCCTGATGTTTATGTACTAACTCTCCACTGACGATACTGGCCTGCTTCACTAAATATTGTTCGTATTATTCCATGTATTTTGTTTATAATACATGTATATGATATTAAAGGCATTTTAAATAAAATAGCAATGGTTTGTAGTTGACCAATTTCTGACGAAAACAGCCAAACAAGAAGAAAACAGAACTGATGATGATTTCATTCTTATGTGCCATGTTTGCTAAGGTAAATGGAATTTTTTATTCATTTTAATTGTATTATTAAACGACTAATATTATGGTACCCGTTATTTTCTTCTTAATACTGCATATACATGTATATTTATATCTATTTACTATATTTATATCTTGATTTCCTTTTAATATAAATAAATTTGTTTTCATTTAGGCCTACTTTACTTTTGCTATCAAGCTGTATAAATTAAGAAGACTATTCTCAGAAGAGCTGTGAAAAAAAAATCTGTAATGATCAAAGAAGAAAACAACCAGTAAATATATTCCTCTGAGGTAGGAAAACAAAGCAACAACTGAAAGGGTGCAACAAGAGACTGTTACCTGAAGCTATTTCTTTGATTGATTAGAAATCATTTACAAACAGTAAAAATTAATTTGCTTGTAAATACTAGTATATAAATATCTATGTATGCTATATATATAGGTGTATATGATTTTTTTTAACTTTTTACGATGTTAATATGCAAATCTTATGTTTTTTATTAAGATGATCGATTTATACGTTTGTGTATATTTGGTGCTTGAAAGAATGATATTTATAAAACAGAAATTTTATAATAAAAAGTTCAAATATTAGTTGTATAATTGTTATATTTTGTATCTGAAGGGATTGATGCGTGATAATCAAAATGATTTAACGCGCATCGTCATCATGATTTCCAATATCGTCAAAATGTCTAGAAATATAGCTAATTGAAAGTCATTTTCATATGAAATGATAATCATTTTGAATATTGGAATCTATCAATATGACAAGAATACAGTCAAATGAAATCCTTATAGTGTACTCATGTTGACGTTCAATTAGTCAAGGTAGACTATCGAGTCAGTCGGTATGATTTTTCTCGAGTCGTCAAAATGAGCTTAACATATTGTCTAATTGAGTAACTGCACCCTCATCTGGAGGACAATCAATCTGATTATTTTTTTAGGTCATGGTGACTAACTTAAATTTTCAGTGCAGATCCTGATGGATACCTGTTAGTGGATTTGAAGACAACTACACCCGAACATCTGACGTCTTGAATCCTATAAAACAGCTAGAAACAGAGAATTTCCCTCATTCTCAGAAAGCTATTCCTACCGATCGGACGTTCCACGTGTCGGTTCCTTCAACCTACCAATCCATCAGTACGGATTTTCAACACAACACACATACAGAAGATATGCCTTCCTGTGATGATTTTGGTTCTGGTCTTTGAAAACGTCCATGACCTTCAAAGACATGTGAAAAGATGGTCTCCAGAGAACGGACAAAGAAAAGATGATGTTGCTCCCATAGAGGTGAATGAGTCAAATACCTCGCCTTTCAAACCAGAGAAGGAACATAATGACAAATACCGGCCAAAGAAGACAAGAAAAAAATATGGGCCCTGAAATATGATAAATACGTTAGGGAAGATCTATCAAGAGAAGACATAAGAGTTCAAACGGAGGAAAAATGAACTCTAAAAGACCTTCAGAAATTTTAAGAAAAGTATGGACAACTCATGTACAAAAATACATCCTACAGTAGCAAAACGAACCCATTCACCCAAAAGTGATGGACGATGTTAAAAAGTTCCTTCCAAAGGCTATGACAAACGCAGAGCCATCAGAATGAATTTGAATAACAATCGTGTTGTCCTTGAATAAATGTGGGATTCCGAGAATTATATAGAGACCAATGATAATTAAATTAGGGAGTCCAGTTCATACTCTTGGTAATCGATATCTTCTCCAAGTACCTGGGGATGCGACCTTTAAAGGATAAGATAGGGCCAACGGCAGCCCAGGCGTTTGAAGACGTATTGGCTGATAGAAGGCAACATACGAAGCTTTGCACGGACAAAGGACAAGAATTTCGATCAAAAGCCTTCAATTATGTATTAACGGATCACAACATAGAGCATTTTTATTCTAAAAATACCGAAGTGAAAGCCAACTATACAGAGAGAGCTATCAAGACCATCAAAACTAAGGTGTATCGTTACATGACATTCAAACAATCACAACGATACAATGATCGTCTTCAGGAATTCCCTCGAAGTTACAACATGAAGTGCATGTACCACCGAACTATTGACACCAAACCCGCACTGGTTAGACCAAACAACGAAGAAGAAGTGCGCGTATCTACATTCCTGTCGCGGGGAGATTCCACGCAAGCAATCAAAGTGGCTATACAAGTTCAAAGTGGGTGATAAGGTGCGAATTTCTCAAATACAGATCTATTATCCATTTTGACAGGCAATACGATCAAAAGTGATCTGGTGAAATTTTCATCGTGTTTCGACTTTTCATGAGGGATGGCATTCCAGTATACAAACTCAAGGACTACAATGACGAAGCTATTACGGGGACTTTCTATCAACCGGAACCCAATAGATGGACGTTAGAGACGAGGATACGTTTAAGACTAAAAAGATACTCAAGACCCGTAAAAGAGGATCAAACAAGAGATATTTCGTAAAATGTCTGCATTGGCTAAAGACATGAAATTGCAATTTAAATGCTCAGCTAAATGTAGAAAAGAAAAAAAACTTACAATTTGATAATCATTTTAATATCAAAAAAAGAATTTTATGAATGAATTTTCTATTTTAAACAAGCAAATTCGAGGATTTATGGTCCCCCGCTTTCGGTGTCTTTGTGGGCGAGATGTTATTTTTAATGACATATTGTGTGTAATATGAACACCCTATCATATATCATTTATTTAGAAATCATCACTGAACTCCAAGGTCAAAATCAAAGGGTTAAAGTGTTTGGTATCTGATGAACAGTCTTCTCACAAGGATTACATAGGTGAAGTATGAAAGCCCTAGCCCTTGCCATTCAAAAGTTATGGTAAAGGTTAAAGTTTTTTCATAAGTACGAAAATTCTCCAAGGTCAACTTCAAAAGGTCAAGGTTGTTGATATCAAATGAAAGGTTTTGCCACAAAAAATACATATGTGAAATATAAAAGTCTTAGTATCTAGTGATCAAAAGTTATGGCAATGGTCATAATTTTTTAAAAGTAGGCCAAACTTCAAGGTCAAGGTGAAAGGGTTAAAGTTCTTGGTATCCAATGAAAGGCCTTCTCACAAGGATTACATATATGAAGTATGAAAGCCCTAGCCCGTACCGTTCAAAAGTTGTGGTCAATGTTAAAGTTTTTTCATAAGTTCGGAAATCTCCAAGGTCAAGGTCAAAAGGTCAAAGTTGTTGGTATCCAATAAAAGGTCTTGTCACAAAGAATATATATGTGAAAAATAAAAGTCCTAGTATCTCATCTTCGCTAGCCAAGGGTTTCCGATCCGATACCTACTCTACAACCCTTGGCAGATTTAGTCCTATCAAACGGGAACTTTAATTGCGCCGCCTATCGCCGTAATTGAGTTAAGTCCCTTGAAGCTCTATAATATTTGTCCAATGAAAATAGCTGTAACATACGTAAATCAATATGACGTTTGAAACAATATGGCGACCTCCATGCAGCCTGATGTAAAATATATATTAACAACCTCATACAGCTGTGGGCAGCGGGCACACCTCAAACGTGGTAAAAATATCGTTCTTCGTGGATTTTTTGTGAAGAGTTTGACTTCACTTTCTACATGTTGCCGTATCAATTATGATCAATGAGCCGTAACATTTGATTGGCTTAAATTGATGCACCTAAAATTCGGAACACGGACTTATGTGGTCCTTTCAATAATTCAATAATTCAAATATTAGTAATATTTCAAAAAAAATATACATAGACAAATCACATTCAGTAAAGGTTTACAGGTGAAAACAAATTTCGGAATATGTTATCTTGGCGCTAAAAGTTTTATATAAACTTTAGAAAAATATACCAAGCCAGGTGAATTTTTAGAAGGAAGATAAAAATTACAAAAAAATTAGCAATATCACATAGGCTGATTTTTACCATTTAGCTTTTCCTAATAAATTTTTTGAATGGCCCTCCTGATGTTACGGAAGTTTTGTAAACAAAGACCATATTGGAATAAACAAAACAGGGAACATTTTTTTCTATTTTAACTTCCCTATTATATTCAAAATCAGGGACATTCGTAGAAAAATGTTCAATATTAAGAGCAATGTGCATAATCGGATAGAAAAAATGCACTAATAATATGGCGTAATATAGCCAAGAAAATTGAATAAACCATAAGTGATATCGCCAAGAAATAAAAAAAAAATGCGCAGGAGGGGCACATTTTCAAATTTCAAATATTTTATTACTTTTGTAAAATATTAAATCAAGAAAAGGACTGAGTTGCTGGAGTTTAGTCATTTCTAAAAAAAAAAAAATCCCAAAGTATCAATTTTTATCATACGCTATTTTTGATTTTCTGTTATTTTGAGAGAACAAGGTTTCTACTTCAAAGAATTTGTCTATAAATACTTGAATTAAAGATTTTTGATAGTACATAAAGATAAAATATTCTTTTATATTGTATTAATACAAAGAAACACATTCTTAAAACTCTAGGCAGACTCTTCTAAAACATATTTGATCACCTTTTAAAATTGTTGTAATTATCTGTTCCAGTGCATGAGTTTATGCAATAGAAATGTAGTATTGTATTCTTGCTAATGTTGACAATAATTGGAGAAGATAACTTTAAAAAACAGTCGAGTACAGTAGAGAATTGTACTACAGTATTTTCTAGAAGCGGTATTAAGTCAGATATAGACATTCAATTTCAAAAGAAACTTAATTAAAATGACGAAATTTCACCAAAATCAATAACATCAAAACGTACAACTTCTAAACACTTTATAAAGAAATACCGACATCTTACGAACGAACGTAACCAAAAACGGGGATCAGTCATTATAGTCTATTGTATTCACTCTTTGATTATTGAATTCTTCAAGTTTATTGGGATTTCGATAGCTAAAATCCCTACAAGCTACCTCAAAGCCACGTCTTGTCGTAGTCGCTACCGTGACGCTACAATACATTTCAATGGACATTTAAACGAGCAAAGGGGTTCGAGAAGGGAAATGAAAGGAAAATTTTAAAAATGTCACTCTGTGGCATGAAATAAAAAATAATAGTTATGTGCGGATCAAGTAGGGGTCGAAAGGGGGGGGGGGCTTTATGAAGGGCGGTCGGGACAATAAGGATTTATGGTGTAAACTTAAATTGCAAAACCCCAAAAACTTTAAAGAAATTCTTGTTCAAAATACTATATGCTGCGAAAAATAAAATTAATACGGCCTTAATACACAGGTATAATGGCCATATAATAAATCCAGGGAGGTGTCCTTTTGTAATTTGTCGGTTGATAAAGCTTCTTTTTACAAACATGTACCTTAAAAATCTTCATGTAATTCTCACGGGTGCTAGTGGACTGGAACCCCCACCATTTTTTGGCTTTCTTTCATTAATAACATTTACAATTTACAACCTACAAAATCGATACCTGTAGTTACAAAGTCAGAGGTGATTTAAGATACTACGGGCATGATTTTTTAAAATAAAAAGTTAATTCTATGTACTTTTTGGATTTTTCATATGAAATACATTGTAAATATGTACTAGACGGTTAATTTATGAAAGAAGAAAAATATGAATATCTTGGGACCCGGAATGTATATTGGGGATGGGGATGGGAAAGTTGTTTGGTCTACAAGCACTTGTGATAAGCATATGTGTGCACATACTTTTGCAGGATGCTATGACAACTAAGTGACAACTAGGTTATCATATTATTCATACTTTTAAAAGTCCATATATATTATTGTCGGTATTCTGGAATAAATATTTTTTCTTTGGTTTTACAACAGGATGGTGAATATATATTTTTCCTTACAAATGAAACAAGTTATAATTTCGGTTATAGTTTTTATATGTATATTGGACCTTCGGTCAAAATAACTCTTTGTGTGGTCAAAAGTACATAGTGTATCTTCTAATTTTATATTTTGACGAATAATGCATGGTTAACAAACAATGACATTGTGGAGCATAACTTTAAGACAAAGAAAAGAATTTTACAAAGAAAAATGCACCACCTTACATATGATTGATTGATTGTATATTATTTAACGTCCCTCTTGAGAATTTTCACTCATATGGAGACGTCACCGTATGTCGATGAAGGGCTTTAAATTTTGACCTTTACTCGGCACTCAGGGCCATTGAGCAGTGAGGGATCTTTATCGTGCCAACGCCTGCCGCTGACACGGGGCCTCGGTTTTTAAGGTTTCCCAAGGAATTGTTTGGTAGTGACTCTACGTTTCTGGTTGTCCCCCCCCCCCCAACTGAAATTGCTTGCTTCAGGCCTGTTACATATATATGAAATAAAAGCAGCCCAAGACAATTTAGTTAAGATCGCTATTTAATACTTCATCTAAGAAGATACTGTCTACCATGAATGCTCGTTTATTTCTAATAAATTTAATAAAGAATCTTTCTCTCTCTCTATCTATCTATCTGTCTCTCTCTCTCTCTCTCAATACAAGACACCTTGTAAAGCGCACTACATATTTACTTGATTGCACGGATTTATTTTTTTTTCAAGCTGTAAAATGTAACCTTTCCCCATATGAACAAGGCGCACACTACTAGTTTTTATTTGTATACGTTTAATCCACAGGGGCCGGTAACATACTGTATTTAATTTTACGTAATCACTATATGTATACATTTGTATACGTCTAGTGATTACGTAAAATCAAATGCAGTATGTTTACGGCCCCTGTGGTTTAATCACTGACGCATGACAAACGTGTTTCTTAATCCGTCTAAAGTATTATGGCGTATTTTCTTCTTTTGTTCTCTTTTTTAAAACATTGTAAGTGATAGCAAAAATTTTGACACGATCAGTTTTCAAATACAAAGTGGTTAAAACACTACGTTCTCTTTTACACATACACTTATTTCTTCCGATTTTAAACTTCATATGGGTACAATTGCTGGTCCCGAGAAAACAATCGAGATACGGGAAGTTGGGGAGAGTTACGTTTGTTCGTCAGATGTCGGTGTTTCTCTTATTTAACCATTACAACCAACCAAAATGGAACTCATAAATCTTCCTTTTAAATACTCTGAATGTACAAAACGCTCTTAAAAAGATGTTTGAGTTTCGTTCAACAAAATGTAAGTAGACTTGGAAATCAGGTCTTTCAGTAATTTGCTTGAAGACCCGTGTCCCAGCTGCTCTCCATCATTAGCAGACCTATTTGTTCATTCACGTTAGACAGATTTATCATTTCTTGTTTGTCTAGAATTCATTGAATTTTCTACATTTTTATGAAAAGAAAAACATGTTCATTACCTTATGTTGGTCTAAAATACCACAAATATACTTTGATTTATTTTAAATTGTTTAAGTATAGGTATTTTCCATTCATTTTATTATTTGATAAAAGGCAAACACACTAACCTTACGAAACTACCATGGAATTAGAACAAGACAAGAGTATAATTTATATATATATATATATTATCTTCAAATAAACTTCTGTATCTAGTTCACAAAAAATTAAACATATGATGAGAATTGATTTGTTGGTGTTTGTTTCAATATACAGCAAACCTAATTCAGAGACTTTGTATCCCCCACGTAGGGAAAAATGAAGACAATGCGCATTTCGGGGAGGAGGTTGGTGGGTGTCGGATCTCCCCTGACTGAATTTGCAAAAACATTCAATGTATACATGTACATGTAAATTGAAGTAAATAAAAATGCCAATATGGATATAAATATTTCATTGCAACATACAACATATCATAATAAATATCAAGGCATTTAATTTTTATTTTTTCACAGTTGAAAAGTTCTGCTAAAGAGGTCCTAAAGTAAAAAAAACCCCATAAATTTCCCTTTTGTATTCCCAAAGAAATTCCTTTTAAAAGTAAGCACACTACACTGAGCGGACAACTGTTTAGTGCACTTGATAAATTTGGTTTTTACATCAATCGCCGAAGAAATAATATTCAAGATATGATTTGATATGTAGAAAAGTAGAAAAAAAAGTTATCTTCAATGGTGTATACTTTTCAGATAGATACTATGACTCAGAAGGGAAAAAGAAGAGTTTGATTAATACAATCAATCTCACCGATTTAAATTGTGGGGGCGGGGGCACCAAAAAATATATCTGATATCTGAAAATGCTAAATTTACATGGAAAGACACCGATAAGATTACCGACAAAACATGAAATCATCACAGCAATTTTTTGTAGAATTTTGACAAAGAAAACAATAGCAACATCTCTCTCAGATAGGTGTCCTATTTTCTTACAAATGCCTTAAAGAAAACATGCGGTAAATGTGGCAACGGTGTATTAAAGGTTTTTTTTAAATAAAAAAAATTATAAACTTTTTTTATAAAAGACAAAACATAGCGGTGGAGCTTTTATAGCCGAAAAATAAGATTAATAATAAAAAAAAATGGAATCGAAGAAAAAGTGTCATTTTATTACATGTATGATAAAGAGAAGCGAGTACTCCAAACATGTTATATATTCACAACTTTTCCACTAAAAATAATAAATATCATAATGTGAAAAGCCTTTCCGTCGATTGTTCTTGTTGCTTGACCCACTAGAGAAGAGTTGTGAACTTACTAAATATACAATATTGCATACAATCATGTAAATTATAGCTTGGATAAGGGGAAATAATGAATAGTTTCAACTAAGATATGATATATTGCGACTTAGTGCTTATCCCGGCTATTGTTATATAATGATAAAAGATTGTATTTAAAACATTTAATGAAACATAAAATTTTATTAATTATTTATTAGTTTGCGTGTACTTAGAGAAATCTATTAGAACATGTGCACATATTCAAATATAGGGATAGCAATGGTTACTTTTAGGTTCGAATTGCACCATGTAAAGTTAAGCAAATTTCTTGCAAGGGTATTCAAAATTTCGGTGACCCGGGTATTTTTCATGTTTCTTACAACGCAGTTGCATATTACTTAGAGAAATAAATAAGATTTTGAAGAAAATAAAGTAAAAGAACTTTTCTATCGGTCAAATTAGATTGATCTTAGACATACTAATGGTGAGATTTTTTTATTCCCAAAACACACGACAAAGATCAAAGGAAGATTGTACAATGTCAGATTTATCATGGGAAATGATATTCGTCAGTGCCTTTGGGATATCCCTAAAGATGAGTATGCTGACTTTTTGTTTGCATGGATATAAAGACATAATATATGTGGAAAGAGTAACAGGGAATGCCTTGAAGGATTGAATTTATTAAGAATATGTATTATGTTCTCTTTCATATTGCATTATCTATTGAACGACACTCGTATATCATCAGAGAGCAGGTAAAACTTTTTCCTTATCTATAAACTAATACTATACACATTTTTATTTCAGAGAGAAAGAGAGAGTCTAACCGTCTTTCTCAAACGTGAAAATCTATTTCAGGGAGGTGGATACATGATGTTATTGCTGACTTAAAAAGCTTCATTATTTGTTCGACTTCTATACAAACTTTACACGAATTATTCTTTTGTAGGGTGGTCTTATATCTAAGGGTGTTCAAGGATACTCCTTTTTTGGTTTACTTTACATATTTATTAACTCTGCAAATACATGTACTAGGTTGAGGGAAGGGAGATCCCGCTATCCCCCTAGATCTGCGTAAAAACGTTAACAATCATTAATCAATTTAGAATTTTATGGTAAAGATGTTTTTAACAAATGAAATAAGTTGTTATCCAAACCTGTACGATTCCTATCTTTCTGAATAGCAGAATCAACATTAATTAATAGGAGAATTCTCAGAAAATTCACAGAGATGCATGTAGGTAAAAGTAAGGAAAACAATGGATAGCTGCCTGATCTGATGTATAAACCTGTATAACAGATATCTTTCTTTCTGAAATGGTTATATAGAGTTCGCCACATTTAGAAGAAAACATGATATGGATCAATGACCCCGATTAACGAATCATTTTGACAAACACAACAGGTGATCCTCTACATATTGTGAAAAATACAAAGTTATACTTGGGGGCACACCGTGACTCATGAAGGGAATTTCATTTACAATGCATATAGACAGACATTGATAACATCAACAAACTGTCTACATAAAATAAAACACTAAATATTCTGATGAATAACACAGACCCATAGAAACTGTTCGAACTCCTTTCACTCCAATGGAGATCTACTGCTTAGGATAATGAAATATGAAAATATTAAACATCAATATACAGATGCCAATGTAATAAGTCTAGAAGTGCAGGACAACAAATTAATGTCATTGATTACGATCAAATGGGTAGGAAACTGTACACATTTCCGAAATACATCTTGGAGAACCATAATGGAGATGGTATTGCTTCTGACTTAAACAATGGAGTAGTGGTGACAGATCGAACAGGAAGACATCGTTTCTCCTATACGGGTCCTCCATCAGGGTCACCATTAGGAGTAGGTGTAGTCGCTCTGTCACTATGGAGTATGACAACAAAAATCACCTTCTCTAGGTAGGAACAACGCATTATAATGGTAGGATGTGTGTAAATAGATACAAGACAGGAAGAACTATCTCTGTTAATTTTCATGATTAGCTTACAGTTGCTAATGATCCAGTAAAAAATAATATACAGATACATCCGGTCAAGAATTGTTTCACAATATTACAAGAATGGAATCCCTATGTGTAACGTGGAATCCGGTCTTTTGCATTAGACCGTATATACTTTTTGTCTCTTGTTGAAGAACAGCTGTAGATGTTGGCACGAAAAAGATCCATAACTACACTAAGGCCCAAGTGCCAACAGAACAACAATAAGCTGGATATTTCAAAGCATAAAATTTGTACAGATGGAAAGCTTGCCTCCCCAAATACTTGGAGAGTGCTGCTAAAATTCCGAGTTAAGCATGGTTTAGGAAAAATCTCGGTTCATATGTATAAAATTCAAAACATCGGGTAAGATTTCGTGCGAATGTGTGGAACAATTTTTAGGCAAAGTAGATATTTTTGACTATATTATGTACTCAAAGAAATAATCAAACTCCGGGTATTGTTGTCCTGTTAGTTTTTCAATTAATAAGGAACATATCGCTATTTATGATGCCGTTGTGGTGGTGCGTGTCTTTGCCTTATACACACTTTCATCTTTGTGCAAAATGTTTAATAGTTTACGTTTATCGGTGGTTTTGGTAAATTATAAAACTTAATTTTCTTTAAAAATCTAAATTTCCCGAGAAATGATTTTTCTGCTTCCGTAACATACCCACGAAATGTTTTCAAATTGATACCAAAAGTTAAGAATACGAAATATCTGAAACATAACTACTTGTCATCAAGCGGAGATTCAAAATCTGTATTTTTAATCCTGTGTCTTTTGTTCGATTCAAAATCATAAATATTTAAATAAAGATATCCCATTTTACAAAATACAATTCTACCATATTTCAATCAGTCATTTTTTTCAATAAAAGTTTTCTAAAACTTTTTAAAAAGTGTATTGTTATAGAAATGCAACATAACGTTAATATAAGAAGTCATATGACGTCACAGTCAAAACTTTTAGAACGTCTTGGGCAGTTTGTTTTCCAAACGCAAGAAAGTCTAATCATGTGACCGACTGTATGTCATTGAAAATTGAATTTTAATTCAGTTAGTATTTTAATTTAAGGAAAGACATTGGCAAATGTAAATATTGATAAATGAATAGGTCATTATTATTGGGAAAAAGAAACAGGAAACTTCTTGTTTTAAAAAGCTTTCAGAGAGCGGAAAAATAACCCGGTTATGTCGGCAATTGCTCCAAGCAAGGAAATGATTGCGAAAGAAGTACTAAAACAGCAAAGAGGCTAAAAAAATAATCATCATGTAGATACGTTTTCCAGATCTTGCTGACCTTATTTTGTCAGTATATGGTGTATACTCATAAAAATATGATTTAAGGTAAGTGTATACTCATAAAGCTATGATTAAATCGAGGGACCAAGACAAAAAATATCATTACTTAACATTTCCAATGTGTTCGTTTATTCTGTCGTAGACGTCAAATTCCGCAAAACATAGTCGCCAGCATGGCACATAGTTAGAGCGTTGGCTCTTAAAATTTATATAATTCAATTAAAAAAATAGTCCCTTAACTCAATTGGTTGATTCATTTCATTTGTATAATTTTTTGCTCACCTGAAGTGAGCTTTTCTTATCAACATTTGTCCGTCGTATGTCGTTGTTGTTGTCATTGTAAATTTTTCATATTTTCATTTTCCTCTCAAGAACCACTGGGCCAATTTCAACCAAACATGCCACAAAGTATCTTTAGGTGGACGGGATTCAAGTTTGTTCAAATAAAGGACCAATGTTTCTTCCAATTTTTTTTTACTCATCATGAATTAGTAAAAAAAAAAAAAGTAAGGGCAATTTTAAACAATGTTCTCAAGAACCACTGGGACAGGAAAATTAAATATTTTAAATATCATCCTCTCAAGAACAGCAAAGCCAGGATTGGTCATATTTATATGGAAACAACTCAGTGGGTGTGTATTCAAGTTTGTTGAAATAATGACTTTATTGAAAAAGTCAATATTATTTTTGGCTTAATTGATCATTTTTTTTTCAACCAATTTTTAATTGGTTAAGGAGCTGCATCCTCTCGTCCTTCGAATATGCCACATTTTAGATAAAAACTTTAGTGTTTAATCTACCGTGAGTCTATCTTATAGTATTGTTCGTGTGTCATATTGTATCGTGGGTGTATTTTATTGTATCGTAGGTGTATCCTATCATATCGTGTGTGTATCGTATCGTTTCGTGTATCCTGTAAAGAATAACGTTTCAGGTACAGTTTAAGAAAAGTTTGACGTCAACATACCATAACCATAACTTTAAGTTTTTACCATTAGCATCATTTCGGGTGGCATATTCAAATAGGAAACATATATATCTCAGGCTCTGTGGTATCTGATATTTCCTGTTCATTTGCAGATATCGAGCCGACATATGAATGGGAGTACATTTTTTAAATTGATACCACGTCATCTATATATCCTTTTGTCTATAAAAGCCAGAGCATTTGTCTTCCTCTTTTCAAAATTTATGGGTGAGCTTATGTCTTTGCGTTTTGTCAAAAAGCTGTTCATGTTTACACACAGGAGACTAAATAGATTCTCTTCTCTATCGATATTTCTAATTTAAATATAAAAATTTTGGTACGTAGCCAAATTAACAAAAAATATCTCTAAACAATCTTTAAACTACACTTTATGAAAACTACAATCATGTTATGAATTGTACCTGTTTGACGACAATCTACCATTTAATTAATATAAGGTTATTTGATGTGTATATTTGTATGCATTTTATTTTGTAAACTTTAGCTTGTGTCTTCAATAAACTCAAACTTGAATAATTATGCTTGAGATAAATTAAAGTAAATAAACCAAAAAGGCGGACTTCGGACCGATGCCTATTTCATTATTCTTTCGAGCTTAAGAGACCAAAGTTGAAAAGAAGTTATTTTACAGAAATGCAATGATTTGATTGATCATCACATATACTTAAATTTCATTTTATTGATCACGTTATTTTTATGGTCAAATTCATAAGAGTTCATTTGATAAAAAAGCAAGTTATTTTGATTTTTATGTATTATATGTATCTGTAGGCTTCGCAAATTATAAAGAGAAGAATCCTCAACTCTATACAACATCTTTACAGTAAATTATGAATAGAGAGGAGGAAAGGTACTTACCAGTTAATGGTTTGCAGTGTGCTCAGTGTAAGAAGAATTTGGAATTCTACCTTGGTGATCTTTGTGTTCTTTGTAACGAGAAAAATTTTCAGTTTAAAATTCCGATGTGTTTTTTGTGCAGGAGGAGTCTTGAATTGAAAACATGTAGACGAGATCTTTGTGTTATTTGTAGGGAGAAACATATGATAGACCTCGATACAACATCACGATGTTGTCATTGACCGATTAAAGTATGGCGACTTCATATTACTAGAGTTTTGTGAAAGGCACCAAGAGAAGTACTCTGAAAGCTGGTGCTTCACATGTAAATGTCCAACCTGTGTCGAGTGTGAACACCAAAATCATGAAATTCTGGATATAATCTCAGCTTATGATATATTAAGAAAACAAAGCAATGAAAGAATCGTAGAGATCAGAAGTGAAATTATCCCAAACAATCAAGCCATCATTGGAAGTATCAAATCTGATATTAAAACATGCGTAGAATCAAAATTATCTTACCTCCAGCAAGAGATTACAAAGAGAATCCAGAGATTAAAGAATCTTGCTAATATAGAAATAAACGATATCAGTGCATTAAAATTGTTACTGAAATCTATATTACAAAAACAATATACAAACATAACCAACACAAAAAAATATAGTTTCAAATTAAAGCAGTTATTAGAAAAACCGGTACGATTCCTTTCACATCTAAAGAAAACTCCAATCCCAAGAATTAGAATTAAAGACATTCCTGGTGTTTCTGTAATTTCTCGAAATAGTAAAATGGGTATAGAAGGCGTAATAAAGTTACTAGACGAAGTAGACATCACAGGGACAAAAAAGAGACGAGTAAGAAATGAGCAATTGGTGGAACTGATGTATACACCTATTGCAAAGAAGTTTTTTAAAATGAAAGGTGTTCTCGAGGTTTGTCACATTTCCTGTTTGACAAACAAACTGATATGGATCAACGATCCAAATCAAAATATAATCTTAACAACAGGTTACTATAAATACTTTGTGATAGAGACAGTTAGTTGTATTGGAGGACACTCTTTGACTGGTGAAGGGAATCTGATATATATAGACAGATATCATAACATCAACAAGTCGTCTACAGTAAACAAAACACAATATACGCTAGTAAAGAAACCAGAATCTTGAGAAGCAGAGTGTGTTTACTATTCACACTCCAATGCAGATCTACTCGTGGGAATGATGAGATATGATAAAAATAAAAATATATATACTGAGGCTAAAGTAATGCGGTATAGCAATACGGGACAACAAATACAGGCAATTGGTCACGATAGCACCGGTATAAAAAACTATATATTCTTCCTAGATATATCACTGAGAACCATAATGGAGATGTAATAGTTTCTGACTTGAACAACGTAGTAGTGGTGACAGATCGTACAGGAAGACATCGTTTTTCCTACACAGGTCCTCCATCAGGATCAGGACGTTCACTACTAGGAGTCTGTGTAGACGCTCTTTTACATATTCTGGTCTCTGATGCTAAAAGCAAAAAAATTCAAATGATTGACAAAGACGATCACTTCGTATCACTGTTCAACAAAATAAATAGAATAAATAAATCAGGGGGTCTGGCATATGACAACAAAAATCACCTTCTTTTGGTAGGAACAACAGATTATAATAGCAGAATGAGTGTATATAGATACATACAGAGAAAGGAGAGTCTCACATTTGATCTACATAACTAGCTCAAAGTGTGAGGAGGTCGGACCGGTTCGATCGCTGTTTGCCAGAAAGCTTAATTGGTAGAGAAGCTGAAAAATATTCAGGTGGCCTGGGTTCGAATCCCGCTCTGGTTCGCTGCATTTTCTTCTTCCCCATTACAAGTGATTTTAACCCCGTAGCTATAGTAATTTAATCACAAATAATTCTCAGATCATTATATTATATATTGTTATTAATTATATAGACTTGTAATACTAGTGATTCTTATATTGTCTTTGATTTTGTCAAATTTGACAAAATATATAAACAATGATGCAGTTTTTCTTCGTTAAATGTCTATAAATCTACAGACATTCATATCTATTAGGCGAATTCACTTAAGACCCGGGCCTTACATTTATCCCATGGCTTTAACACAGGAAATATGTTTAGGACTAGAGAGAACATTGAAAAAAATATGGAAAACACTTGGTCATCCAGATGAAGAAAATTCCATGAAATTAATATATTACGAGACATATGATCGAGTGATGTATCAATTTAATTGGAAAATGCTTAGAAAAACTCCCTTGTGCATTCGTTTCCCTATATCCTTAGCTTATAAGCTAGGAATGGAAAGTAAGAGGATCATTCTTCAGAACGATACAGAAAACATGACCAATGCAAATGGATCAACCTTAGTTACTTGGGAATCAATACTGTGGATTTATATGAAAATCTGAAATCCATGTATGTCTATTGTGACTTGATTCAACCCAAGACGGTAGGATGCAACGTCTTGACATTTTTAAGAGTGGTTCTTGTACATTACGTTTGAAGGATACAAAACAAGCCAAATGGAAACCCGTTAGAGTGGAATATTTGAAACTTAGTATAAAGCATTTTGACATCATTGAGATTCACATCATGACTCCTTTAGGGACTCCCATGCCCTTTGTAAGTGGTTAATCAGTGGTTAAACTTCATTTCAGAAAAGTATACTGAGATGAATGTACAGTTGTTTTGTTACATCTTTTGGGGAGTGATAGCTTGTCTGGTATGCTGTCTGTACTGTATCAGCCCTAAATGGGTATAAAAGGAAGTCCCTGGGTACAGAAAGGTCAGTAGAGCAAGAGACATGAAACATGCAGTATCATCCCGGATTACCGAGACAAAGAGGTTTATCATGTCACAAAGGACACGGTTTTTTTTTATCTCCATTTAAAGTAGCAGCTCCCTTAGTCAGCAATGTAGTAGGAGAATTATTGGGAGGGGCTCAACAGCAACCCCCCACCACCCCCACCAGCCCATTATCCACCCCAAAAATATCAAAGAGGGGAAGGATATTTTCTAATTTACTGAAAACCGGGGCTAAACACGCCTGGACTGCTGCTGCTAAAACGGGGGTAGGGTATTAGAAAATTAGAGATCTTTAAAAGAAGCTGTCAAAACCCACGGAGTACAAGCATTGAAAAATACTTCGGGAATGGCGAAACAAAGAATGAATCTAGGTGGTACTAAGAAAAGAAGAAGAAAGAGAATGAAAAAACGGAGCGGATCGGGAATAGTGATTAAAATAACAAGAAGAAAAAGAAGATGTCAGAGAGGCAGAGGATTGTTTACTGATTTACTGAAAACGGGGGCTAAACACGCCTTGACTGCTGCTGCTAGAACGGGGTTAGACGTATTAAAAATTAATAGATCTTTAAAAGACGCAGTCAAAACTCACGGAGTGTGAGCCCTAAAAATACCTCGGGAATAGTGAAACAAAGAATGAATCTAGGAGGTACTGCTAAAAGAAGAGAAAAAACCCCACATATGTTAGCCCAAGGAGGTCCTAAGAGAAAAGGAAAACACAAGGAGGAATTCCAAAAGAAAGCGTCCTTTAGATGTTTCTGACTGAGAGAGTATAAATGGGACAGTCTTCTGAACAGAAGGTTCATTTGTGTAAACGTAATCCTTGTAGACACATCATGTTACAGCCTGATTCCTGTGCATGTGGAATGAACATTGTATAGAAGACTCTAAATGGGAAGAATATTACCCCCTTTCAGTACTTTAGATTCGGAGACAGCACCTATCGAATTTAAGTTTAAAGGACAAGGAAACCACTATCTAGATTTATCTCAAACCAGTCCAGTGAATAATATCTTACATTCCTTGTATACAGAAATCGTGTGTTTAGTTTAAAACTCATGGGTATTTGCTTTATTGGACATGGGAAAGTCTACATGTGTTTTTTTATAATTTGAATCATATCAGTTTACAAAAAAAAATATTCAAGTGTTTATGAGTTTAGTTATGAGTTTACATAAAAAATAATTAAGTAAGCCCCCCCCCCCCCCCCCCCCAAAAAAAAGGAAAAACTTATTTATTGTGCAAAAAATAATTTAAGAAGAATGATTTAGAAAATAGTTTTAAATAAAAAAATTAAAAGTGAGCTGGTATTTTCTTGACACACTCGTTTCTTTGACAAACAGTCGTTTCTCTATACTACTGTATTAAAAGATAATCTGTTCTAGACACAATCGTTTCTATAAACCACTGTTTTTAGTTTTTTTTATGGGTTTGTGACACACTCGTTTCATTGACTGTTTTAAAAGATAATCTTTTCTAAAGATGTGGGTGGTCCTGAAAAGGACCGTTTTGTGATTTTTTTGTTAACCCAGAGTTTTCTCCCTGGGGGATACAACGAAACTTTACTGCTCAGTATTGGTTCGGCTCCATGAAGTTTGGGACAGCTGGTCTCCTAGGACGGGGAGGTGGAGGGTTACTCCTCGGAGCAGCCCATCTGCTACGGCTCCGTCGACACCAGGGACAGGGTCGTAAATGGTCCACCAGGTAGTCCGTTCAGGGAAGCAGGCTGGTCTCTGATGGCAGGAGCAGCAGGTGCAATTCGAACTCACCTCCGGAGACCAGCACACAGGACACTTCTCCAGCAGCGCGACAGGTGCTCTTATCCCTCATCGCGGAATCCGTCCCTGGCCTGCCTGGCTGGATGGTAAATGTGGCCTATGCGATGACTGGGGGGGGGGCGTCGATGGTCCCATCTCCCCGGCGTATGTGGACTGGATCTCCTGCAGGAGCTGGCCAGGGAATCTGAATGGCGTGTTCAGCCGAGCTTGGGGGGACGGGGTCCTTGGGGTGTCCCGGATGGGCACGGGGTTCGGCTCAGCCCTGGGGGCAACGAGGGTAGGGGTGGATGTCAGCTAGGCGGTGATCTCACCCTGGGAGGTGTCTGGCTCCTTGGCTCTCTCCTGTGATAGGGGGGAAGATCTTCTCCGACTGCTCCGGTGACGTACCAAGTCAGGTTGGATACGGATCCGCTCCATGTTTCACATGCCAATCTCCTTGCCATTATCTATTCTTCTAACGATGTATTGGCTCACAATTTCTAGCCCGGGGACCATGTAGAAGTCGGTGAAGTCTCCGCTACCTTGAGACGAAGCCATGCTGATACAGCTATCAGGTACTCCGATGCTAACAGAACGACACTGAGCTCTGGAGAGCGTCTGTATTTATTGACTCAAGTTACGGACCAACAAGAGAGCAGGGCTGAGCCAACCGTTGAAAACATGGCGAACCCAAATTGTGTGTGATTTGTGCTTTGGGAGATAACCATTTTCATGGATTATTTATTGTGTGTTCATCATGGGAATAAATCATGATTCGTGTTTAATGAATGTAAGTTTCCTGCCTCTTTTAATACTAGAATTGAGACATGACATAAGTCCCTGCTCGAGAAAACAGTCAGAATGTGGAAGCGAGGAGGCTAAATCCAGTGACTGAAGTCTATGAAATAGGCATTAGAGTGTGAGACCAGAAAAACTCGTGATATTTAGTGAGAAGGAACCTAGGGAAGGCTGCCGATATTTTTTAATTCAAAAGAATCATGAACAAGGTAAAAATCAATTGAAAATGGGCTTAGGTATAGACAAATAGAAGATCACGGTTTTCAGAAAATCACGCCATGAGATAAATAGGATTTCTTTAAACCCACTTGATTTCGAAAAAAATTTTTAAGAAGGATCGAATGCGTTTCAATTAAATACAATTCGTATCTACTTTTTGTGGGTATGAAAGAGTGAAGATTTTATTTTTTTAAATGGAGATTTAAATGACACTGGGTCTTCACAGACAATTCAATATATAAAACTGACTTTTAGACATCCTGACCTTGTAACATGTTTACATGCAGATAATCAGAATCGACTAAAAATGACTCGTATTTTCTTTACTTGACATGTGAGATCTAGATATTTTGTGTTTGATCAAAAATCATAGACACACTCCGCGTCTAAAGAAAATCCAGGATGGCGTCATCAGTAACAATATTGACGTATAGAATATAAAAGATTTATTTGTTTAACACTAGCAAGGCTTCTAGCTGCCGAATTCTCCTCTGGAATCGTATTCGATGAGCCATCAAGGGACTTTTCCGGTCTTCGAGGGGGTAATTCATAGATTTAATTGAGCCTGGTTTTAAAAGTCACGGATTTCTTACTGACATTTCTATCCATTTCATGCCGCAGGCTCTGAATGCAGGTTTTCTCCATGATATTTATGTCCTGCCACAGTTGAATCACTTTCTCCGCTTGGGGATGTCTTAGGAAACTGTAATGCTTTCCAAGATACTTCCTTAGGTTCAACCCATACCATTTCTGGGGCAGATTTTCTTTCATTCATCGGCATAGAAAATGTAAAGTGACTAGTCTCCCCTTGTTCGGAGGCCTAGGATGTAAAACGGATTGTGGGTTTTGCTTTATCCATTGCATGAATAGATCATACTCTTTTAAAATCATTAAGTGGTAGTGCTTGGACATGATAGTCCATTATGAAGATAAAACTAGTTTTTTTCTTCTTTATACCCTATTTCACCCCAGGTGTGCCCAGAACGTGCAGGTAAACACCCGCGGATCAGGTTTGCTTTGGCGGGAAGCGCGCGCTGAGAACGTGCAGGTAAACACCTGCGAACCAGGTGTCCTTTGGCGGGTAGTGAGCGCCGAGAACGGGCAGGGAAACACACCTATTGACCAGGTGTCCTTTGGCGGGATGCGCGTGCCAAAATCGTGCAGGTAAAGAACACCTGTTAAGCGCGTGTGGGTAAAGGTATAAAAAACAGGACTTAGAGTGTTTAGATCATCATTTTGTTTTACACCTTGTTAGACGTGTATAAGATGGCACAAGCAATTATGAATACAAAAGACAATCCTAATTATGTGACACCTGAAGGCTATCTAGGACCCCCAATCCCGGAGACTCAGGATTCTATAGGGCTGGACTTGGGCATATATAATCTACCAGACCCGATCACTAAAGAGGACCTGAGTATCATCCCCACTACGTTAGAGGGGATGGATAACTAAATCACGTGCAAGAGAAAGAAGATCAATTTGAAGGGAGAGTAGTAAGTGACTTGGGTTACATAGAAAGTAAGTAAGACGTTCCTAAGAAAACCAGAGAATCCAGCCCCTGTTACAACCGTAGAACAGTTCGGACACTGGGCCCCTGACTGTTCTAAGAAAGATATATGCTACAGATGTGGTAAATTAGGACATTCGGCTAATCAGTGTGACCAAGATCAACCGGCTGAAAAGACACTACCCAAGCCCAAGGAGAAAAAGCCGCAGGAGAAAAAAACACATTGTCCAGCAACTTAAACATTAAAGTGGACTTATTTTTCTTTCAATCAGCTTGCGATCAGCTGTGTTTTTAAAGTATCAAAATTAAGCAGCCAGCGAGGCTGTGAATAAGTAAGATGACGTCACAATATTAATAGGCAACTGGACGGACTTGAATCGCTGCCAAGTCTGTATATTCATAGTCTTGGGTTTTTCCAGATTTCAGGCCTAAACGGCTTGAGATGGCAAATGGGTTTTTTTTACAAATCTCAAGTCTGAGATCTCAATTCACAAATAGGGTTTTCCAGATCTCAAGACTGAGATCTCACAAAACGCTGCTTTGACGTAGAACGACATAGGTCTCCCCTTAAATCCTCATATAATTAATAATTCATTCTTACTGTAGCTTCATATTTTTGTCCCTGTACAAAGCAGTATAAAGGAATTGGAATAGTTTTATTTTTCTATTATTTCTGTTCAAATGGGAACAGGAATCCATAGCAACTAATGAAATAATCACCGGTTTCAGTTTGCAGACGCATTCCTGCGAGACTGTCAAAAAAAATTCAAGATCATATACCTGGCAAAACTTTTTCTATGCATGAATAGAATGTCTATTGAAAAGGAGATTTACTGGCATTCTTGAACAAATATTGGGTTTTTTGATAACTGAAAGAAATGATGTTTGGACAAGTATATTTTTCTAGAGTTTTGATATATCAAAAGGCACATTATGAATAACATATTATAAATAACAAAATTCCACTTGAATAATTTCTGTTGTAATTTGTTTGAGATTTGGTTGTTTTTGAGCTAGATTGACTGGACTATTCTCGATCTTTTTACATACAAAACCACCTCAGGCTGACGTGACGTTAAATGACGAAGCGGTGCTGCTCCAGTTTGGTACGTTATCATTTCACCGAAACCTTTCTTATCATCACAGGAATTAGATATTTTGCATTATAAGTGTTTTATTCGTTCTTTATAAACTGTTGAATTTTCATGAAATTGTCTTCTATCTTTGCGGAGTAAATGTAATTGTCTCAAAAATTTTCGAGCAACCCTCGTATTTGGCTATTTAAAAGTACGGTGTACAATTGCTGCCATAAAAGTTTGTCCGTGAAGTAATAATTCGTAATATTGCATCTGTGTAGTGGTTGAACGTATAATTTTAACTTCCCATGAGTGTATGTAAATGAGTCTTATCTAAGACGTGTTCATTATAATCATATAATGAGTGTAAAGTATATTTGTGTAAAACCACTTGTGTGTATATATTGGAGCAGGTTCCAGCCATACGTCAAAGTTGGTGTACGACAGTGAATTTGCCCAGTGTATATCGCCCTTGGAGTGAAGTATATAGGCCGCCACCCTTGGAACCTCTAGTCCATCTTCAAGCCTGTGAGGTAGAAAGCAAGAGGCGCAACTGGTCACCAGGACAACAACAGCTATGCCATTTGTACATTTTATCATGAATCATTAAACATGTAAATTGTTAGAAAGAAAAAAGTTTTTGAGTTTTATTTAAAATTTGAAAAAAGGTAAATCCGCTCGACAATCTGTGACAATATCGCTCAGCTGATTCGATACGGAAGAGCATGGACAATTTCTAAAACGAGGTAAATCATTGACAAACAAGTTGATGAACAAGAATATCAGCAGTATAATTTAAGTCATCATTTGGTAAGTTCTATGATCGGAACAGTGACCTTGTCAGCAAATACATTTTATCATCAAGACAAATACTGCCTGACGTCTTTCATACTATCTGTTAGACAATCATTTACACACTGAATTGATGACATATTTTCCGTTATTTCCCGATCATGACAAGGAGCACACGGCGGGTGTGACCGGTCGGCAGAGGATGCTCACTCCTCCATGGCATCTAATCCCACTTCTGATGTTTTGGAAGTCTGTGTTTGCTCTGCTCCAATTTTGTATTGTTTAATGGACGTCTGGGCTTGAATACTGTACGTTATCTCCATATATTTCATCAAAATATCGAGTGTTAGCTGGTGGTAAAGTCAAAAGTCATCTAAATACGTCAATTTGTATAATTTGTTTCATCGAAAGCGTCAGTACCCATTTTTGTAGATGAACATCACTTCTGGTTAAGCCGAGAGTAGTCAGAAAAGGCTTATTTTTGTAGGTATTGGCACAACTTTGAATCGTTAAAGTCATTAGAGACTTCAGACTTCCTTTTCGTAGATCGACGTCACTCCCCGTTAGATAGGAAATAGTTACCAATGGCGTCTTTTTTACAAATATCACTTTGTAATTAAATGAAAAGTTTCAATGACAACTTCTCACATCATTGTACATCGAATTCTCTTCAGAAGTGGATTCTTTTTTCATACTAATTTTCGTTTCTGTCTTTCATTTTTTCTTCACGGAGTGGGAGGGAAGACCTGCTTGTTGCTTCTGCATCGAACTTTGTTCTTTTTTTAACATTCTTTTAAAATAAAATCAAATTGATTGAGAGAAAGTATATCAATGTCATACCAGTTATATAAAACCATATATTGGATAGATGAAGAGTTGCGTTGAGGGACCTTCTACATGGTGATCCCAGTTCTTGATAATGCTAGATTAATTTACCAGTTCTCCCAAAGAAATACAAGTAATAAAATTTTGCTGTCAATTATTGTAATCTAAATCCAGAATTTTTTGTTTCATACACTTTTTTCAAAGTGTTTTGTGTCTGCATGGTAACAAATAATACTTTACACCCTTAACGCATTTAAAAAGAAAATCAAACTGCGTCAAAATTGTGCATAATTTAACGCCCTTTGATTTATTTTTTCAAAGTGGGTTGATTATGTCCAAAAATCAAAACACTTCGAAAAAAAAAATTCAAAGTGCGGAATCTTTTTCAAACTGCGTCGCCAAACGTGTATAATTTTTTTCCGACATTTGAAACTTGTAATTAGAAACAATTTAGTTTTATACTGCGGCAATGACAATGAAGTCGTTAAGGTTTGAATTTTTTTTATCATGATTTTACTTAAACATCAATATCACAGATTTACAGCTCAAATCATCGCGGAGGAGTGCCTCTTTGTCTGTAGTAGATGTACCAAGCTACACCCAGACCGACACAAACGGTGAGAAAGACAGCTCCGGTGACTCCAAATTCTGCCCGGGCGTCAATGGTTGACTCTTGAGTCCCGTCCATTTGAACTCTGTTGGTCCAAGTTAAGTGTACGACAACAGCGGGAAATGAATCCATATTTTAGGTATTTACTGGAAACACAATTAAAAAAAGAAAATTGATTTTTTTGTAAAAAAAAAAAAATAGGTTGAAAATCATTTTGATAAACTCTCTCACACACACACACACACACACTCTCTCTCTCTCTCTCTCTCACACACACAAACACACACACACACACACACACACACACACACACTCACACATACGTGTGAAGGGTGTCAAACGGGGACAGGGGTTAAAGACTGTCAAAGTGGGGACTTCTTCATTTTTGATATTTCATTGACTTTTGACTTAAAATATTAATCACCATGTAACCCTGATGACAAATATGATGAGAACATATCAATATCTTTAATTTTAAGCTAAGCACATTTCACAGCACAAACGGGGACCTATTTCACACTCATTAATATTCACACACCAGTTCTTGTTTTATTGTATCTAAACGGGGACATTTTCCGAAACGAATAAAATCCTCTTTTTTGTGCCTTTTATTCACTCATTAAAACCGTTCTCATCACTGATTAAGACCCCTGTCTTCATAGGCACTTGAATGCTTACTATTTTAAATCTATTATGGAATTTACGAACAGATATTGCATCATGAAAATATATTTTAAATTTTTCTGCTCAAATAATTTTGAAGTTTAGGAATCTGTCTTAAATTTTTCAATTTGGCATCACTGACCTCTTTGTCGCAGTGACATGATTAATGGAATTTAAATATGGTGATTGCAACATAGTTTGCAAAATTCAAAGCTACTTCTTTTACATGTAATTTATGATTTTCCAAGTTTTTGTTTCAGAATTAGAGTATTGAACAAGAAAAAATATTGTCATTTGACATACTTACAACTATAAAAAATATAACATAAGATCAGAAGGGGGCGCTGATAATACCACTCCAAAAAATGACCAATTTAAAAAAAAAGAAAAATTTACATTGACCTATTGATAATGTTCAGCTATTGAATATAATCGATAAACACTTTAAAATCAAATAAATGCATTTACGTATACGCTTCATTACAGTCGACGACTTCTTTAAAATATTTACATTACATTGCATCTTTGATCAGGTACTTTTATTTAAAAAAAAAACATTAACTTAAAAATCTTTCAAAGCAAAGACAATTATTCATTTTTTGTTTTACGCAGAAAACCGATGATCCGGAAGTATTATACCTGTGCAGTATTTTTAATGGCACCAAATGTTTATGAAACTAAAGCTAATAATTTTATTTTTTATAAGAAATATACAAATGAACAAAATTAACAGAAATAAAAAACAGGAGTTAAATATGTTTTCCATAACCGTTGCTTAAATTATAAAAGAAAATTTACATGACATTTCAGTTGCGACTGCTGCAAATAGGGTACTTTAAACCAATTAACTTTTTGCAAATCGTCTGATTGCTTGAGATATGTATACTGTACTCACTACTGTAAGGGCGGGTTCCGGCACCCTCGTCCTCATTGTAAAAAAAAAATTATTTCAGAAAGTAGACACTTTTGTTGTAGAGTTGCATTTCCCTCACAGCCAACCCCCATCTGCTCCACAGGGAATCGTACTCTAGAGCAGAATTTCCCTCCAAGAACCACCAGAACCAAATTACTCCTTCAAGTTCTCTCTTTTTCAGAGTAGGATCCCCCATCCCTTGTCATAAAGAGAGTAAATATAAACCATAGCCGCATTTATAATAAAATAAACGACAAAAAGATTTTTAAATGGTAAATTAGTGTTTTTCAACTTAAGTACATTTAGGAAGTATATATTTCAATTCATCAACCAAAATGTTTAGCTTTCAAAAGAAACGCAAATCTCCCCAGATTAGATGTATTAACACCTCTAGTGGCTCAGCGGTAGATGTATTTTTAATGTTCTTTTTGACAAGGCTGTTTAAAGATTTTTTTCATAGAAAGTCCCTTATTTATGCATACTTTTTGCTACTTATATTTTGCTTGAATCCAATGAACGGAAGAATTGTTTGAGTTCGTATCATGTGAAAACGAATTAATCATTTCATAAATACAGAGTAAGTTATCTCCTTTTATTTCATACGTCTACTGATTTTTTCCTCTATAAAAGTTACGCAGTAAAATGTGAATAATTCCCTAGAAATCTCTGCGAATGGACTAATCCCCGTGAGATAGTTACATGTTGTAAATGATCTAATCCCTGCTTCGGAAGTTAATTCCCCGGTTATCTGTTACATGTATCTCTAGATTTTACTTTTGCATCGGTTCTAATATGTTAAGGGGCTAATCCTCATGCGTTAGTCCGGAAGCTAATACCCGGTCATTCGTAATCCTTTATTTTTTTAATAGTATATAATTGGTGATTTAGCAAGATTCTAGTTCCCCCTGACCAGGACTATTTCCCGAGACACAGCCACTATTATCCGCTGACTAATGAAACCACGCCCTCAAAATGCAAGCGTAGCAACAATCAACACTGCTTGATGACGGTGATAGTATAAAAAAAATATTGATTGTGCAGAATTCATGCGCGCAAGGTTCATAATACCCCCGCTTGAACAGTGGGAGGGTATATATAAAAAGAATGGTATGCCCGTCCGTCCGTCTGCACGTCCGTCTGTTACGTTTGAGGTACCCATCCTTATCTGCAACTCCTCTCCTACCACTGAAGGAAATTCAATGCAAACTTTCACAGAATCTTTATTACATATTGCCATTGTGCACCTCTTTTTTTACTTTTTCATCTGACACCTATTTTTGTGATTTTCCAGAGCAAAACTTGGATACTGCCATTATATTCATATGGGAGGTGGGGGTATTATTTAGTGAGCTCATTGCTCACAGTACCTCTAGTTGTAATATGTTTTCATAGAATATTAAGAATATTATAATGTATGAAGCATGTAGTTAAATGCTACTTTGGAATTTTGACCCTTCGAAATCTTTGACAATGGTTTTCTTTGAGTGAAATGATCCTTTAGCCGCGGGTTTGAGACCGTATAAACCGAAGTCCCGTGTCGCAGTAGGTGCTGGCACAAAAATGATCCATCACTGCTCAATGACCCTGGTTGCCGAGTGAAGGGCAAAGTTTGAAGCTCTCCACCGGAAAGTGGTGGCGTACGTTTACATATGAGTGAAGAGTTCTCCAGAGGAATCAATCAATCAATTTCATGCATTTCATGCAGTATATAATAACAGGTTTGTTATCATGTTAAGGACAGATGATACGAACAAAAACTGATCGTATAGATGGGAATCTTTTCTTGAATATTTTTTGGTTGTAAATGATTAAAAATATTTAAAAAATACATGTACTAAGAAATTTTAATTTACTTAGATGTTCAATTTTCCATCTTTCTGTAACTATCCTTAGTTTTCTACACACTTTTTTCTCACCTTAAAATCCATTAATAATTATCTTTCTAACGTTTGATAAATGGCTAAAATTTTACGTAGCGTTGGGGCTAAGTTATGAAAAAGCTGTTCTTAAGCTGTTCTGCTGCCAATAATCTTAAGGATTAACTTTATCACTGCTGCAAAAAAAGTCGTGAACAAGGAGATACTTTTTTGACATATAAAAAAACACTAATCAATCAGTTGCAAAACAATTCTTCAATTCGTTTATCTCTTCATTTTACATATTACACAGACATTTTAATAACTCGAATACGTTTATTTCTAGTTCTGTTATTCTTTACTTTAACAGATATCAACTCTAAGGAAAAATTATTTCGAGATAATTAACTCGTTTAAAAGAGGTAATTATTATACAGTTAAAGAATGTCATTAAGGGGGTTAGCAAGATTCCAGATCCCCAAGGTCAGGACCTGGTTGAGGGGAACTGGAACCTTGTTTACTCCATCAATGATATACATTTTATATATACAATTATACCTACACAAAAATAATAATAAATTATATATTAATGAGGATTGTGGTGTTATGGATAACTGAGAATAAGCTTTTGGGGGCGGGGACTAGCTCATTTGATTAAGTCAGTTCTCCTTGGGCGAAATTCTACTATAGAGCTAGTTTTCCGATGGGTGGGATTATAAGGGGGAAAGACCGATATTTTTATGTATTACATTTGATTATAACCGAAAAGTAGAGGACGCATGAATGGATATTAAAGAATATTAGTAAGCTATATGGACATTCGCGAATCAGTACAAAAAAGATCTTAAAAAATACAGCATAACAACAGAAAGAATTTTGTAATACTAGTAAATCTTGGGAATAAATCAAAAAAATATATCTTAATCAAATAGGGAACTGTGTGTATAAAGTATCACAATACAATGGAGGACATTTGTGTATTAAAAACTTCAACATAATAGGGGACATATTTTGTGTATAAAAATACACAATACAATAGGGGACATTTGTGTATGAAAAACTACAACACAATAGTAGTCCATGAGCCAGGCCATGAATTTTTCGGTATCGGTACCATCTCGGGTGAATAATTTTCATAGTTAATTTTTGAAGGACAAACATCTCTACATTCAGAAAATGTATGATAGCATTCAATTGATTGTGGCTTTAATGGTGTATCAACTGTTTATATACACCAACCCAACTTGTTCGTTCTCTCAGCTGTGTCGTTGAAAGAAGAGGGTTGGATTTTCAATACGCAATTTCTATCTTATTTCGGATGATATTTTCTTCAAATTCTTTTGAATGCAGACCATGCTATTACCCTGTTCAGTTATTATTAAATATTGGCTCTGTAATGAGCCGTCTAAATTATATAGCAATATAATTCTACCCTAGATCATAAAAGTGGAATACGCAGTTTTTTTTAATTTTGATCAAAGGAAAGAAATTACAACTGTGACAATTTTAACACCAAAAACATATTGCATAGTCATTTTATTTAAAGGAATTTTATCACGTATAGCATTTCAAAACATTATTTCAGTAACAAATATATATAACTTTATTTAATAGTAAATCGTTATCCCTATCCTAAAAATGAAGGAAATTCCCATGTGCGTATATTCTTTATTTAATTAACAAAGATATTGTGAATATGTCAGATCTCAAGAAGAGCCTTTACGTAAAATGTTTTATTTAAATTTAATCTCATGCTAAACCATGGTGATAATAGACACTTGAATGTTCATCTAAGTTAAACATGTAATATATTACATATTTTTGACATCAAAATTAAGCAACATATGTGCACAATCATATATGTGCTTTGTGGGCAGTGGGCTGTGTCTCACGACCTTAAATGGCCTGATGCCCCTTCCCTTCACTAGTCGGGATAGAGAACCCGTACACTCTTAAGGGAGATCCCTCTAGGAAAGCACTCTCTACACAAAGCGCTGACGGGTCTTAAACCCTGTTGATTGAGGGCTTTCCTACCTATAACGCATGTAAAGACTGTGCACCAACGGACTCTGCGGAGGAAACCGTCATGGTTCAACTGAAAAGATGGCGGACACAGTACGCATCGCGGAATGCTTCGAGCAAGGCAAGGCAAATATAGCAGGTCTTGGTCATCCGTTGTATCTTTCTCCATCTCCAGACGTCCTGACATCTGCCTTGCCATTGGATCTAGATGGTTGCGGGCGTGGGAGTGGGGTCGGCGACGCGCAACCCTTCATTTTTATCAAACTTATCGCGCAAGTCATTGATCATCTTCCATCCCTTCTATCATCCACCCCAAGGCCCTGTGGATACAGGTGAGCAACGGAGGTGACAGGTCCAGGCTCACTGGAAGTCGGTTGTCGCGGACCTGCACACAGGCGACACAGGCCATAAGGTCGCTCTTCACCGACCAGAGCAGCGTTAGAGTTCGGCAGCCACCTGTTCGACTGAGCAGCCCTCTTTAGGAACGCACTACTCACCTCCATGGCGAGAGGAGCGGATTAGAAAAGGTATCCCAAACGTTGCCTGCTCCACCCTTCCCTAGCCAGTTTACCGCGGCTGATGGGGACCCTTCACATACATTCGATATAACAAAGAGTACAAGAAGACAACAAGGATCAGGACTAAGTCATTGTCAGGAAAAGAGACAGACAGACGAACTCACCGAGGCTATGTGCGGCACGGAGTGCTGGACAAATCATCGTCTCACAGTCTCTAAACTTCACCTCTCAACTTCCGGATCAAACTCAGGATACGTCCTCAGGAGACTAAGGCTTCAAAACGTCTCAACGTTGATAAGCTCATGTTGCCTTCCACCTCAGTACTTTTCTGACACCCTGGAAGATTGCCTGTACTCCATCCTGCTGGATGACCACGACGTGGAAATAGCATAGAACACACTTTGTAATACAATGTATAATACAGCCTTCAAGTGTCTTGGGCCATCCACCAAAAAAACACAAAAACTACGAGATCACTTAGCTTCTAGAGGACAAACATCGCGCTTACAAGGCTCATATAGATGATCCCACCTCCACAGCAAGAAAAAGACGCTCTGAGGAACGCTCGCAGCATAGTACAACAAAAGCTTCGGGATATGCAAGACTGATGGCTGGCTGAATGCCAAAGCTGGCGAGATCCAACGCTACGCCAAATCTCATGACAGGCCCAGGAAGAACTTTTACTGTGGACTTGGGGAAGTCTACAGGACAACTCCTTCAGGCTCATCCCCTCTCCTCAGAGACGACGGGTTAACACTCATCACACAGAAGGAAAAGATACTCGACAGGTGGCGTTCTGAACCACCCTTCTACCATCAACGACGAAGCCATCAACCGACTGCCAAGGTTCCCATCAACCAGTCACTGAGATCCAGAAAGCAATTAGTCTGTTGTCAACTGGCAAAGTACCTGGCGGATACTCCATCCCAGCTGAGACTTACAAAGAAGGGGGCGTGGCTCTAGTATAAAAACTCCATCATTTGCTTGTGCGAGGATCGGCCTGACAGTCACCTCCGTATCCAATGTCCTGGTCATCCCCCTCCCCCACGAAGATAAGACAGTGGTCATCGTCGCCACCGAAGAACGAATAACTAAACTAGAATATGTGCGTTGATACTTATCTGTTTCTTTATACAATTTCTTGAGGTAAATGTAATTGTTGAATAAAATTGGTAAAAATATGCAATTTTTGTTAGAATCAAGCCTAGTAACTCAGTTAATCTCTTTTAAAATGTTCATCATATCTCGGATTAATTCTGGTAGAACTTTCTATCACGGTTGGCAACTGTGTGACAAATACTTTGCAGGTTGCAAATATATTTTAGCTCAAAATACCTAATTTGAGCAAATAAAGGGCAATAACTGTGTCTCCAGCATTGAAGCCACAACGGATTTGATGCTATCATACATTTTCTCACTAGTTAGGGGTATGCCTTACCAAATATCACTATAAAGTTTATTCACCCAAAATGGTACCGACCACCCCCAGTGGCTCATGGACTATAGGGGACATATTTTGTGTATAAAAATACACAATACAAAAGGGGACATTTGTGTATAAAAAACTACAATACAATAGGGGACATAATTTGTGTGTAAAAATTCACAATACAATAGGGGACATATTTGTGTATAAAAATTCACATTACAATAGGGGACATTGTTGGTATAAATGGTTATAATACAAAAGTGGACATTCCTGTATATAACATGCAAATACAAAAAAATATGTGAATGACGTATGCATATACATGCACCTTAGACTTATCAAAATACAAGAAGGAAAATGTTTATGAATTATTCTAAAACCTCAATGGAGAAGAATTGAGTGAAAATACGGAGTGTTTTTTAAAAGGTAGCAATTATAAAATTTAAGATGCCGAAAAGCTATTCTCTGATAATAATTACTTTTGATTCTATTTTGTTTTGTTCGGATGAAAGCTTGAAATTGAGTTTGCATTTTGTTTAGGAATTAAATACAGTTAATGTGGAACTCCCATCCACACCTCATCAAACCTCCAAGCGTATAAATCAATGTTAAAGTTAAGTAATAATAACATCGACAGTAGTCTACTTATTGTTAAAAGTATATGAATGAAATAATTTGAAAAGAAACAATATATAAAGCTGTCAAGAAATTATTTACTTCCTTTAAATGACCATCCGACATTTTTGATAGAAAAAGTATGTCATCAGTAGTTTTTATGTCTAAATGTACAAGTGCTTTGTATCTTTAAATCGAGCTAGAATATCAAATATATTAGTGTTGAATTGTACGGTACACATATTATATTTCCAAATTAACAAAATCTGTTTTCAGAATCCGTATATACCCCCCCTCCCGTCGAAATTACTAGATCTGCCTATGGGAGAGAACAAATTCATCTTCATGGTATATATTGAAAATTTAAGATCTTGAAAGAAGACAATTATAAAAAAACATCTTTAAAGAGTTTATATATGTTATAAAGTTATTTGAATGATTGGAAACTTAATTCGTTGCACGCGACGTCATTTTACGTTCTTACTGAATAACGACGATACCTGTTTGAAATTTTGACCTTAAGGTCGTATGCAACATATTTTGAACTTTATTGAGCTTTTACCTGGAGTTGAATTCTACTAGATGATTGACCTGTGTGCAGTACTTTAAATTTTTCTATAATTATGGATTTGCACACCTCTTCTAAAACAAATTTCGAAAAAAAATCTGTAAATTGTGTTTTGTAATTTTTGTATACTTTTCTTTGAATAATGGGAAAATTTTCATAATTTCGAAAACCCTGGTAATGCATGCTGATTTTTTGTGAAAATTTGGGACAACATTAACACATTTTGAATGTTTTTTTTTTTCAAAGTGCGTTAAAAGTGTACATCAACATATTTTACCATGGAGGCACTTAACGAATTTGAAAAGAATTTCAAAATAAAATTTCCGGACTTACATTTTAGAAATAGACAGCATTATTTTTTTTTTTATAATTCTTCCAAAAAAAAAGTAGAAATGATCTATTCTTATTGAGAAAAGGAAAAGACAGGTAGCAGAACCCTCAGTCCATTTCTTTATTTTTCCTACCCAAATATATGTATTCATTTTTCGTTTCATAAATTAAAGTTAACGTAAAAAAATATAAAAAATAAATAAGCTTTGCTTTAAAAAATAATATCACACCATCTTTTATTATAGAAGAGAGGTTTAGGGGCCATATCGCTGATGTTAGCAACCATAGGTACTTCACCAAGTTTTAGACAAAGTAACTTTACAAATTCAAATACAAATCAAAAATAAAAATATAAAATGCATAAACATGTTTTCATACTCTTCAATACCAATCTGTTTAAATAACCGTAAAATAAATGCCATCATCTTGCATAGGTACATGTATAAGAAAAATGTTGTACTTCTTAATACTTATTAAATACTAGTAACTATAAAAACGCCCTTATGTTGTGTTGGAAAATTATTTTACAAACTTGGACAGTCACTCTATTTTGCCGCATTCCTCGTACCTCTAAGTTTCAAATGTAAAATGTCTATATCTCAGATCCTTAAGTGACGAATCAACGAAAAGTTATCCAACCCGGTGCAAAAAATTATTTATCATATCTAAGATTTGCTAGAATATTGACTACTTTAAGTCATGCACATTTTTTTTTCAAAGTGCGTTAATATGGTCGATATTAACGCATTTTGAAAATAAGAATTATTTTTTCAAAGTCGTTAACTTTGTCCAAAAGAACTACAAACAATAGTATTGTTCTCCCGCCTACCTCTAAGTCAATTTTCAAAATTTAATATATTTGAATGATTTTCCATATTTGTATTCATATTTACATGAAATTCCATAACACATTGCTTATTTGGGAAAACAAAGAGAGATAAACCTATAATTTTGGTAAAACTCGCGTTTTTCACTATAGAAATCAACGGAAACGGAAAATATTTTAAACCCCCCCCCCCCCTGAAACAAAATTCCCACCATACAGGTAATATAGACTGTTATTTCACATTTTCGTACCAAAGCTTTTTGTGTTTCACGGGGGTGGGGGAAGGGGGTGGGGGGTGGGGGGCATATGTTGACCAAAACAAATGCAAAAGTTCTAATTTTTCACCAATTTCAAAGGGGTTAACAACTAAAACATAGTATTTTATTAATGATATATGTTGAATTTCATATGCTTAAAACATAAGAAACGAGGCAAGGAACATTTATTCACATTCAAAAATATCTTAAAATACGGTGATGGTGTAAAGCCCGGTTTCAACAGAAAATATCGCCTACCCCCCTTTTTTTAAAGAACTAGAATAAGGGATAATTAACTATTTTATACTGGTATTAAAATTATTAATCAATTATAATTGAACAGATCTTCTCATTCTCATTCTCATTTTATGACCAAACTGTCATTAATATTCAATTAAATGAGTGTAAAGGAATCAAGAGTTAGCGTACGTAGTTTTTTAACGCACTTTGATCTTTTTTTTCAAAAGTGCGTTGTAACAGTGCTGAGAAGAATATTATAAAAATTCATTGCAATATAGAGGCGAAAAATTACGAAAACTTCCCATGGCCAAACAGGGCAAACGAGCTACCAGCACTATTCAGGTAAAGGAACTTAAGTTTTTTTTTTAATGCGTATCAATCTGCCTAACAATTATATTTTTATACTAGTCATGTGACACACAGCTGATACAAGCCCTGAAACTGTTACAAAGTATGGTATTATCATTATTAGTAACTAATTACTTCTCCACTTTTATGTTGTAGTAAGTATTTTACATTGATTGCTAACTTTAATGCATTTAAAGAAGATATTAAGATAAAATTTAATATTACTTTTTTTTAATATAGCTGAACAGGAAATATATATATTTTTTTAAATCATGATCTGTGTGTGTTGGATGGGTCAAAAATAGAGGATAAAAGTTTTACACAGGATTAAAAAGTCAACATATGATTATATACAAAAGAATCTTCTTCTCAAGAGCAAAAAAGCCCTGATTGGTCATACTTATATCGCAGCTAGATTAAGGACGCCCATAGGAAATACGCCGTAATATATTCCGAGAAAATGAATATAGGATTCGATTTAATTTTAAACAGCATTAGTTCTGATGAATATGAATTCACCTATTTGCATAAGTATATATAAAGTCTAATAAAAGTAAATTTCTAAATATGAAAATTCTAAACAGGAAAGAGCTGTGTGCAACTTCCTCACGCCGGGGAACTATGTAAAATTTAGCCGTATTTCGATAAACTTCCTTGATTGACTTGATACACAACGAAATTATATAAAATTAAGGATTAGCGCACTTTTAAAGAATATTGTTTAATATACTTCATACTTAATAGTGAAGTGGATTTCGTTGAACTTTGGAGATTTTCGAGGGGCTGTGTCTGTCATTCTTGTACGTTACTGTGTAAGTGTGCCTGACTGCGGCTTTATATGAGGTCTTTATATTTCCAATTTCATAAGACTACAAAGATTTAATTTCAAAAATATATTTCAATTTTAGAAAGATAACACTTGTTTAATTCTCTTGTTTTAAATTTACGTTCTACAATAATAGCTTTATCCACGGATCAAGTACAGAGCAGGGATCGGGTAATTGAAAAAAACAATTGCAATTGACTTTAATTAATTACATTTTTAATATTTATTGAATGTAATTTGTAATTGAACATTTTTTATTGATTACTTGTAATTGTGATTCAATTAATTACAATGAAAAAATACCATGTAATTTCAATTACTTTTTCAATTACATTCAATTACTTTATTTAATACACATGCATGATATATTGTCACCACAACTCCCCATTATGCTGTCTTATATTCTATTGCAAAACATATCCCCAGTCCTTCAATTATACAGAAGACAGTTTATTTTATAATTATAATGTAGTTTCTTTCTAATCATTATATAAATTTTGATTTTTTTTGTTTTATGTTTATCTAAATTATGCACCACCATTCTTTAATATGTGTATTCAGCTTTGAAACACAATGATTTATATTATTTTAATCTGTGTTGTTTGATCAACGTAGAATAAGATTGTGTATGTCAAAAAAAAAAAAGAAGAAGAAAAGGAATGTGTGTGTCATTAATGAAGTTCTCTCTTGTTGGTATTAAGAGATAATTGCCATCCAGATCACAGATGTAAATTGCAATCAAAACAAATCAACCCCTCTAAAGACGTATTCATTCAATGATAATGATGACAATGCATAGTGATAATTATTTAATCAATATTTTATTATGTTAGATTACTTGGTTCTAGATTGTTTTGAGCAGGTCCGAGGTATCTAACTGTTTGTACACTAGTCAGTTTTAAGCATTTCCTGAGTGTTTCTTCGCTGTCAATAAAATCAAGTGGTTTTAAAATTTAGCACTAATAACAAACTTTAAAAAAAAAATTACATAGTAATATATAGGAAAAATCTTTAAAAATCTTCTTCTCTAGAACCATTGGGCCAGGAATGATGAAACTCATATGGAAGCATTTTCAGGTAGTGTTGAATCATATTTGTTCAAATCATGACCCCTGGATTTGGGTATGGCTACAATGACTTGGCAAAGTTTTACATAGGAATGCATAGGGAAAATCTTTTTCAGAACCATTGGGTCAGGAATGATGAAACTCATTCGGAGGCATTCTCGGGTAGTGTAGATTCAAGTTTGTTCAAATCATTACCCCAGGGGGTTGTGGTGGCAATGGCTTGTCAAAGTTTTACATAGGAATATATAGGAGGTCACAATGGGAGATCAAGTAATGTGTTGGAAAAATCTTTCTCTCCATAACCATTGGGCCAGGAATGATGAAACTCATATGGAAGCATCCTCGGGTAGTGTAGATTCATATTTGTTCAAATTATGACCCCCGGATCTAAAAATCTTCTTGTCAAGTATTGCAAAATTATACGTGTATGCTTTATTGATATAGTTACATTCTTAAGTTATAAAGAATTCAAATCCCTCCCCCAGCAAGTAAACTTTTCACTACTGAGTTGATTTGTGTTTTCTAATTAGCTCATGTGCTCAGGTGAGCGATGTGGCCATGGTTCTCTTGAGATAATTTTTGGTGATGCAATCATGTGTGTTTCTTTTTCTTTTCAGTATACATAAAATTCAGCAGGAAATATTTAACTCATGATAAATTTAACACTTTTTCCGGGAATATGAGGCGATTTTGGCCTTCTATAGTGACAGCTAGCTGGGTTAAGCTGAATGAAAATCATGGTTTAGAGAAGTCAGGATCTTATGACGGCGGACAATGTGTTCAAGTAATATACATGTATTTCGCTATAAAGCTAATCATTACACGGTTTCTGATATTTACTTGCATTTTTTTAAAGAGTTCTACCGGTAATGATTAGCATAAAAAATTAGTAGTGATTCGTTAAAAAGATGTTATAGGCATTGTTCATACAGAAACAATTATATACGAAGCTCGCAACGAAATATGAAAGCATGCATATATGTTATTTAGATCATTTTTTCAGAATATTTAAGAGCAGTGGTTGTTTTTAATCGTTGTTTTATACAGTGCTGATGGATTTAAATCAAATTCTTAAAAAGACTTATCCTGCCTAATTACATACACTAGACAAAATTGCTAACGCACCACTTGTTAATTTTATTTGTTAATTGAACATTTGCCGGATCGGTACTAGTGTATATGATATGCCATTATTTCCAAAGAATGGGATTGACAAATGTCTTGGTATCATGGAAAAAAAGTATGAAATGACCTTTTTGTCCGAAAACCAATTTCCAGCTGTGCACTGCGCACAAATTTTGCTCAGATATGAAATTCATGATCACTAGAGGGGTCTGTGAGACTGCCACAGGAGTAGTCCCCCATTTTAAAACAAATAACATTAAATCATTGATTATCATATTTCCTAGTAATCACCTGATACCTTAGTATAATTATGTCAAATCCGCCCACTTCCGGTTTTGTGGAACAATTTTCAACTGATTGTATGCTGCTTACTAGATGCTTTGGTTATCTAAAGTAAACAATTTAATGTTTGTTAATCTATTTTGAACAATTTTTAATGAGTGGAATTCATAAGCTTTTAATTGTTTTGTTTATTTCTGAGTTTTTAATTAGTACAAATGGAAGGAACACAAATACAATGAAATTTTTTTTTTCAAAAATGGACTAGACTCGATATATTTTTTTCTATTTATTGTTCACAATCCAATGAACATCGTGGTTATTTATAAATTTTGACATTAATATTCCTTATTTGTTGCTAAAGCAACCTATTTATATATCAAATGCAACATAAACAGGTTTTTAAAAGTAAAATATGAATTCTCTTAGGTGGTCCATAGCAATTTTGTCTAGTGCATATTTTCACTTTCCTGTGTTGAGGGCAACGGGTGCTTGGCTAACGGAAGAGTTAATGTTTAAAGAAATCGTGGTAATGCAAAAACTTTAATCGCAGAAAAGTAGCATCACTTGTTGCAGAAAGTAGGAATTTTTTTTATCGGAAAACAAGTGCTCTGAAATCAAGGTAGTACACAAAAAACAAAGTAAATTTGTCTTCAATTTTGTTGAAACACTGCCAAGTTTTTACACATGAACACCTGAATCACTAAGATATTCGAAAAGGGCTGCGAACCTGAAAAAAATCTTGCAAATAAATTAATTATACCTATATATAACTGTTGATGACCAGCAAAATTTTCAAACTGTGGTCTAAAAATATAATTATAGCAATTAAATAATGTAATTTACATGTATGTAGGTTCGCAGCACTTTTCATGAAGTGTATACAGTGTTGTAAAGAATTAGAAATAATAATACATTATCTTGATACATGTTAACATATTTTTTTCTTAATAGGTTCATAAATATAGAAATAAAAGATAACAACAATTAAATCATATAAACAATGATAAAATGTGTTATCCTTGCTCAAATAAAATAATTGTATTGATTTTATTAATTTATTTTTTTTTTCTTTTTTCTCTATTTTCGACATCACATTAAAAGTCTAAATAAAGAATCTTAATGTCCTTAACATGGAGATTTGAACCACATTACATAATTTTTAGGAATTGTATATTCCTACTGTAATGAATGTATATTTTTTTTAAATTTTGATCATTTTTGTTTATATGGAGCTCTTCTTCTGAAGGAGATCTAAATAGTCTAAAAATGGCCACGACCACCCAGCCTCTTTAAACGTCTTAAAATGACCTCATCCTATATTGTACATAAAATATGGAGATGTTTTATATATCTATATATCCAAATATCACATCTATAACAAAAATGGATAAATAAGTTTCTTTGCATTTAATAAATGTAGGCTCTAAAATAACTAATATATAGCATTTTTGAAGTCTTTTTCCACAAAATAGATCAAAAACATGTCATAGCTTACTATTTTCCTCACTCAGATCTTTGAAAATTGATATTATAGTAACAACATTCTTTTTTCTGGTGTACCGAGGAGAATTTGAGTTAAAAGATATTCCATAGGTGTTCAACCTCAACTTCCGAATTCCCTACCCCCCCCCTAATTTGTAAATTGCTGTGCGTAATGCATTGCATCAGACAGTGACTTGTAATATTTTCCTGTATATCGTCAAAGAGTTCTAGTCAGTGAGTACTAAAAGCAAAAAAATTGAAGAATTCCCCAACCCCGAACCCCCAACCCACCTGGACATTGCGGAGTTATTAATGTACGTAGTCATACCATACTCACAAACAAAAACATCCACACCAAACACACACACACACTCACCCACACACACACAAACAAACACTTAAACATGGTTTTTTTTGTAAATTGTATAATTAGTCTGTACCTTTTACCAATGGTCAAGTTACTATCCACAAAAAATTTCAGTATTTTGACGAGTATGACTTTGCCTTTCATGAAATTTCTGATGAATTATAGGAGTTAGTGCCCTCCCTAATAGAGGGCGCTAATAAGCATGCCTAATCCCCGAATAAACATGTAGCTTTTTTAAAATAAACACGTAAATTTGACTTTGAAAAACGTAATATAGTGCTCCGAATAGCGTGCGTTACTAGATTGGCTAAGTTCATGTATATTATTTTCTTTTTATTTCAAAATAAAAATATCAATGTTTAAAATAATTGATGGAATGTAGGAAAATATGACAGAAAATATAGCAATAACAGGGGATACTGTAGGAGTGGGGTGATATTTTTGGCAAAGTGTCACTTACTGCCGATTGCTGTCAATTGTAAAAACTGCAATTTTGACCTATGAACGCCATGGGACACTATTTTTTTCTTCATAAACGCTTAGAATAGTTATAAAAAATGCCAAGGGTTTCTCTGAAATTAAATTGGAAGAGAAATGAGAAGGCAGAAAAATTTTATAGAGTTCTATAGGGAAAAATAGAAGTCTTCATTATAGAGACCCTAATTTTAACATGTTTAGTGAATTTGAAAGTCATGAGCTATTTATTCGAATATTAAAGACATATCGAGAGAAAAAAATAAAAATATTCAAAAGCTTTTTGGGGGCGGGGGTTTTAGAGGAGTTGTGTTCTCTGCAAAAGAGGTCAAAGGGGGAGGGGTAGAGATGAAAGTTGAAAATAGTTTAGGGTTGTGTTATTGCCAGAGCAAGAGGAGGAAAGTAAGTTAAGAAAAAGCAATTTATTGCTCTTGTGATGAATGTTTGTATGTATATAGAAATATATGTATGTATTGTGTATGTACATGTGTGTTTTTCTATGTTTTGCTTTATATATGCACATTAATAGAAGTGTAGGGTCTGAGACCCGGTGTTCATTTCTATTGAGTTTCTTAAACCTTTTGCACTTTTGGAATCTGTTCGAATTATTGTATGGCCCTTGGAAGGGCCTGTTTTGGAAGTCAAGCAAAAGGAGCCCATTTTCCTGTCTTGACTTCATATATCTGCATGTGAGCAACTGAATTGCTTCCATTTGACTGCAGAATGAGGAATTTCTGATTATTTTTTTTTTCGTTGTAGCTTCACAAAAGTCTGTATTTTCCCTCTTTTTGGTGCATGTTGTTTCATCAAATTGATACTATGCAACTCATTTTCTATGCTTTTCAAATTTTGCACATAGAGATACTTTGATACTTTTGAAAGCTTCAAAACCTTTCAGTTTTACTTTATTAGCTTTACTCTTTTAAATTCAAAAAAGGTGAAATAAACGTTGCTTTATAAAATTTTATTAACATCCCCCCCCCCCCCCAAAAAAAAAAACCCAAAAAACAAAAAAAAATGCAATTCTTAAATCTATTATTCATTAGAGTGACAAATATATCCAGGTCTGATCACAAATCACATAAATAAGAAATTATAAGATTTTTGAAAATTACAAACTGAGCAATTTTTTGCTAGGTTAATATGGAAGTTGACATTCTCTTGTCTAAATTAATTGTAAACAGCTTTAATAGGGGGCACCTGCTTTTTCTCCAAGTGCCTCAAACTTGGCGTGCTGAATGCTTTTTTACACACACTTTATCAACAACAGATAAGATAAGAATCAATATGTATATCTGACTCATAGGTTCATTTCTTCTCATTAAGACCAAATAATTCTGTACCAGTGTTTTTAATCTTTCAATTTCAATTAGTTTACTATGCTTATGAAATTTTGGAACTTTTCTCATAGTCTGGGTTAATCCACCTTTATGAAAAAAAGTTGACAAAAATGTGACTTCATAACATTTTATTAACATAAGCTATATCAATATATTGTTCATTGCAGTCACAACTATATCCAGGTATGATCACAGGTATGAAAGTTATTCATTCCCTACAACACTTGTTGCAACAGGAAGGTGTCATCAATTGAGATGGTCACAGTGACAGGCCTCAAATTACATACATTGATTTGATAATAATAAATGATTAAAGCTTGGATAGATGAAAAAGGAAGAATATAGGGGCCCCAATTTTTTGAATATTGAACTTTAAAAAAATTTCTCTTTCATTTATGTTTTATACTTAAATTGAATTTGCTTTTCTGGTTCATTTTTATCCTTGCACCATAGAGGATTTTTATCTTTCAGCTTTCTAGGCACCAGGAGAGGTTGGTATCTGATCCGCATGAGTATTTTCTATATATACGAAAAAGATGGAGACTGCTATCCACCTGATGTATTTTGTCGAAACGTTTTCTGTACGTTGAAGTTAAATTTTCCATTGTTTAATTTTCTAGCCCCTTATTGTGTGGAGCATTTTGGGGTTTGAAGTCATAATCATCGCAATTTTTGATTATTTTTTTAAAAATTGATCTGAAATGGCCTTTTAAATATGTGTAGCTTATTGATAGAACTGTTTAAGACTTCCGAGGCTGAGCTTTGAATTGTTATCAAAAAGATTGACTTTCTCTTTCCTAAATAAATTGTCAGCAAATGGAATAGGGGCATCTACTATTCCTCTAAGTGCCTCCAACTGAGGAATTGAGACTTGTTTTTACACACAATCAAAAGGAGGGGTAAGATTAAAATCAGTATGTATATCAGTTGTAGATTATAGTCTTATAAATGCCAAAACATTCTGAACCAGTGTTTTAATCTTTCAATTCTAATTAATTTGTTATGATTTATCAAATTTAAGAGTAATCTCAAGTCTTGGAGAAACCACACTTTTGAAGAAAATTGACAAAAAATGTGAATTTATATCCTTTTATTAACATCCGAAAAAAACAAAAGCATGCAATTGCATCAATATATTTTTCATTACAGTCACAACTATATCCAGGTCTGATCTCATGTATAAAAGTTATTCATTCCCTACAACACTTGTTGCAACAGGAAGGTGTCAACAATTGAGATGGTCACAGTCTCCAAAACACTGAAATGACGGGCCACAAATTACATACACTGGTTAGTATAAAGTCATTGATAATGAAAAATGACTAATTCTGGGATAGATAAATAAGGAAGAATATAAGGACCCCTTTTTCTACAATGTTCAGTGAATTGAAAATCTTGAAAAGTTATTATGAGATACTCTTTTTGAATAATGAATACATATCGAGAGTAAAAAATTAAAAATGATTAACTCCCTTTTGACTGGCAGATGAAATTGTAGTTAAGTTGTTTCTTTGTTGTAGCTTTACAATGGTGTGTGTTTTCCTTTTCTAAGTACATATTTATATCGTTTCCTCGGGTTGGCCTGTTTTAGTACTAAGAGTTACTTCCCTTAGATTGAATAGCCAGAGAAGACTTTCAACATGATAAAATCTTATTGTTGAGACCTCGGGCTCCTAATTTTGCTTGTGTCAATAACCTGCATATATCACATTTCACCTTTCATGTATTGATATTTAAATGAATGTGATATTGTACATTAATGACATTTACCAAACTATGTCGATCATTTTTTTTAACATTCAGCAATGTAGGAGATATGTAAATTTAAGGTTTGGTAGGAAACTTAAAAAATCTTACTCTTTCATTCACGTTTTATTTTTAAATTTATTTCATTTTCATCCTTGCACTATAAAGGTGTTCTATCTTTTAGCTATATATATAGGCCCCTGGAGAGGTTGGTATCTGATCTGCATGAGCATTTTCACAACTTCAGAAACTTAAAAAAAATCATTCATGTTTTATGCTTTAATAAAATTTACTTTTTATGTTCATTTTCTTTCTTGCACCATAGAGGACTTCTATCTTTCGGCTTTTTAGTCCCCTGGAGAGGTTGGTACATGTATCTGATCCGCATGAGCATTTTCTATATATAGGAAAAAAATGGAGACTGCTATCCACCTGATGTATTTTGTCGAAATGTTTTCTGTACATCGAAGGTAAATTTTGAAATGTTTCATTTTCCAGTCCCTTATTGTTTTGAACATGTTGGGGTTTAAATTCAAAATCATCACACTTCTTGATCTATTTTTTTAAATTGATCTGAAATGCTCTTTTAAAAATATGTAGCTTATTGATAATACTGTTTAAGACTTCCGAGACTGAGCTTTAATTTGTTATCAGAAAGAATGACTCTTTTTTAAATTAATTGTCAACAAATTAAATAGGGGGCATCTGCTCTTCCTCTCTAAGTGCCTCATACTGAGGAACTGAGATTTTCTTCACACAATCAAAAGGAGGGGTAAGCTTAGAATCAGTATGTAATCAAGTGTAAATTATATTCTTATAATGACCACAACATTATGAACCAAGTTTTTTAACCTTTCAATTTCGTTTCCAAAACACTGAAGTGACAGGCCTCAAATTACATACAATGGTTAGTATAAGGTCATTGATAATGAACAATGACTCATTCTGGGATAGATAAAATAAGGAAGAATATAAGGACCCCAATTTTTACAATGTTCAGTGAATTGAAAATCTTAAAAAAATATTATGAGATTTTTTTTTTTTTGAATATGAATACATATTGAGAGGAGAAAAATAAAAATGATTAACTCCCTTTGGACTGGGTGATGAAATTGTAGTTAAGTTGTTTCTTTGTTGTAGCTTCACAGTGGTGTGTGTTTTCCATTTCTAAGTGCATATTAATATCGTTTTCTCGGGTTGGCCTGCTGTAACTCGTTTTCTATAACTTTCCAGTAGTTAAGTTTTTCTTTGTTGTAGCTACACAATGGTGTTTTTGTTTTCTTTTCTTAGTGCATACAGGGGTGAGATCAGAATAAATATGTATATCAAATTCATATGTTGATTTCTTCTCATTAAGACCTAAACATTCTGTACCAGTGTTTTTAATCTTTCAATTTTATTTAGATTACTCTGATTATGAAATTATGAAGATTTTCTGACAATCCGGGTTTAATCCACCTTTATGAAAAAAAATAGACAAAAATATGACTTCATAACATTTCATTGACATAAAAAAAAAAACAAAACCATGCAACTATATCAATATATTTTTGTTACAGTCACAACTATATCTAGGTCTGGTCAAATGCATGAAATTAATTTACAACAAAATTTGACTGCTGTTAACTAATTAGGTCACTTTGTTTTTGCACAAGGGGCACAATCAAGCAGCAAAGCCAATTTCATCCATGTAATCAGTGCTAGCTTGAATTAAAAGTTATACTTTTGGTGAAACTCAGAGATTACTAGTGGGAAATTTAATTTGAATTCCTGTACAATATGTTTTTGCAAAAAATACATTGAAAATATATATAATATACAAATATATAAATATGCAAAATTATAGCTGAAAAAAATATGAAAAAGGTGTCTGAGTATCCCACCTCCTTGCCATATTCAATCTTGATATTCAGCTGAAAAAAAGGGGGTAATTTTGTGCTCTTATGATGCTGAAAAAAGAAGGAATTTTATTTAAATTTGGTTATTTGAATTACAAGAGTCATTCTTATTTGCAATTATTTTTTTCAATTTCTTTGATATTTTTTTTAAATAGTTATTTGAGTAAATTCTATTTAAACATGATTATTTTAAAGGTATTACATCACAAATGCTTACAAGAAATTCAAAAGATGGTGTAAATAATAAAAAATCAATACATTAACTGTTAGATGCATTTATCAGTATGTTTTAATAAAATAAAATGTATTTCAGCAATGCATTCTCAAGAAGGAAGAGATTAATGAACCCTACCCTCTTACAATGAACAACACATGGACACTCTCCGGATGTTCCCTTTGCTTTTATTAAGAGTTCCAAGGTATGGTTTTCTTAGAAAATCTAGTTAATCTTTTAATATTTAAGTTATTTAGATCTTTTTATAGATTTTTAGAAAATAAATTTCATCAGAACTGCAGTTATTCAAGCACTTTGCTTACAATTGAGCACTGTATTCAGTCAGACAATTTGATTTATCTGCCCTTGGCATTTAATCAATTTCATAAGTATGCCAATAATAAGAAATGATATACAAATAATTATATTTGCTTTTTAAGAGAATATACATATTTAACATCAATTACATGAAATGTTCCAGAAAATTGGCTAAAATATAGGTCACCCCTTTCAAATTTACAAAAGTTTCAGTGGGGATATATTTGATGCTCTGATGCAAGCAACCCATTGCTGATAAAAAAAAATTCAGTCTTATGTACATTTGAGCTAGATAAAATTCTGATTATTTTCATTGATTATTTTATCTACATTAGTTTTCATTATCACCATAACTCAGCATTTGCTTACAAAAAACTGCTGATTTTCTTCATTTTTCATTAATAACGGGTACCTGCTACCCTGAATGAAAACATGAGCTATCTTGAGAAATTTTCAGAGATAATAAGAAAAACAAGCAAAACATATGCTAGATAAACCATTTCATTTCAAAAGAAGGGAAGTAAAATAGAAAAATGCTTCAATATATAGACATATTTCTTGTTTCACAGATGTTGGTCTGATTGACTGGTGTGTGAAATGTAACAGCCAATGGTGTACTTAAGCCCGAACTGTCAGTCCCAATATTCAAGAGGTGAGATAAGCAATAGATATGTGTTCTTAATATACCAAATTGACCACTTTTTATTAATGTTTCTATTAGTCTATAGTAAAGGTATAATTTCATGGATAAACATTGATTTAAGTCAAAAATCAATCAGTTCTTATTTTTTTGGCATTGAGATTATATTTCAGTTAGGTTTACTAATTGTTTAAAAATTAGAGGATTTGGGTAAATTGAGGCTCACAATGGGTACTGCCCCTACTTAAAAAATGCCAAAATTTTTGCCCTAGCCCTCATATTTTCAATAAATGTACATGTAAAAAGTTTTAAATAAATACTTATGCAGAAATTTACTGTGAATATTGTAAATAATACAATATCAATATTTATGGACATCATCTATACACAAAACATTTAAATATCCCCCTCGCAGTTTGATAAATTCATTTAAAGCCATGTGTTTTATGAGTGTAGACACTGGAACAGATTGAGTAATCCTCTTTTAAATTTGTGTTAATCAGAGTTGATTGACTAATTTATAACAAAATTTGACTGCTGTTAACTAATTAGGTTACTTTGTTTTTGCACAAGGGGCACAATCCAGCAGCAAAGACAGTTTCAGCCATGTAATCAGTGCTAGCTTGAATTAAAAGTTATACTTTTGGTGAAACTTAGAGATTACTAGTGGGAAATTTAATTTGAATTCCTGTACAATATGTTTTTGCAGAAAATACATTGAAAATGCAATACATATGTAAAATTATAACTGAAAAAAATTATGAAAAAGGTGTCTGAATATCCCTCCTCCTTGCCATATCCAATCTTGATATTCACCTGAAAAGGGGGAGGGGGTAATTTTGTGCTCTAATGATGCTGAAAAATGAAGGAATTCTATTTAAATTTGGTTTATTTGAATAACAAGAGTCATTCTTATCTGCAACTATTTTTTTCAATATCTTTGATATTTTTAAAATAATTATCTGAGTAAATTCTATTTAAACATGATTATTTTAAAGGTATTACATCACAAATGCTTACAAGAAATTCAAAAGATGGTGTAAAAAAAAAAAATTAATACATAAGCTTCTATATGCATTTATTAGTATGTTTTAATAAATCCCTTTGCTTTCATTAAGAGTTCCAAGGTTCTTAGAAAATCTAGTTAATCTCTTAATATTTAAGTTATTTAGATCTTTTTATAGATTATTAGAAATTTAATTTCCTCAAAACTGCAGGTATTCAAGCATTTTGCTTACAATTGAGCACTGTATTCAGGCAGACAATTTGATTTATCTGCCCTTTGCATTTAATCAATTTATTAATTATGTCAATAATAAGAAATGATATGCAAATAAATATATTTACATTTTATGATAATATACATACTTAACATCAATTACATGAAATGTTCCTGAAAATTGGCTAAAATGTAGGTCATCCCCTTTCAAATTTACAAAATTTCAGTGGGGATGTATTTGATGCTCTGATGTCAGCAACCCATTGCTGATAAAATTCTTTTCAGCAACCCATTGCTGATAAAATTCTTTTCAGTCTAGTATGTTTTAATAAAATAAAATGTATTTCAGCAATGCATTCTCAAGAAGGAAGAGAACTCTTCGGATGATCCCTTTGCTTTTATTAAGAGTTCCAAGGTATGGTTTTCTTAGAAAATCTAGTTAATCTTTTAATATTTAAGTTATTTAGATCTTTTTATAGATTTTTAGAAAATAAATTTCATCAGAACTGCAGTTATTCAAGCACTTTGCTTACAATTGAGCACTGTATTCAGTCCGACAATTTGATTTATATGCCCTTGGCATTTAATCAATTTATTTATTATGTCAATAATAAGAAATGATATACAAATAATTATATTTGCTTTTTAAGAGAATATACATATTTAACATCAATTTCATAAAATGTTCCTGAAAATTGGCTAAAATATAGGTCACCGCCTTTCAAATTTACAAAAGTTTCAGTTGGGATGTATTTGATGCTCTGATGCCAGCAACCCATTGCTGATAAAATTCTTTTCAGTCTTATGTACATTTGAACTAAATATAATTTTCTTTCTTTCCATTGATTGTTTTATCTACATTAGTTTTCATTATTACCATAACTCAGCATTTTCTTACAAAAAACTGTTGATTTTCTTCATTTTTCATTAATAACGGGTACCTGCTACCCTGAATGATAAACATGACCTATTTTGAGAAATTTTCAGAGATAATAAGAAAAAACAAGCAAAACACATGCTAGATTAACCATTTTATTTCAAAAGAAGGGAAGAAAATTAGAAAAAAATGCTTCAATTTATAGACATTTTTCTTGTTTCACAGATGTGGGTCTGATTGACTGGTGTGTGAAATGTAACAGCCAATGGTGTACTTAAGCTGGAACTGTCAGTCCCAATATTCCGGAGGTGAGATAAGCAATAGATATATGTTCTAAATACACCAAATTGACCACTTTTTGTTAATGTTTTCATTTCTCCATAGAATAGGTATGATTTCATGGATAAACATTGATTACAGTCAAAAAATCAAGCAGTTCCTATTTTTTGGCATTGAGATTATATTTTAGTTAATTTTTACTATCTGTTAAAAGATTAGAGGGTTTGGGTAAATTGAGGCTTACAATGGGGACTGCACATAATGAAAAAAAAGGCCAAATTTTTTGCCCTAGCTCTCATATTTTCAATAAATGTACATATAAATAGTTTTAAATAAATATTTATGCTGAAATTTCCTGTGAATATTGTAAATAATACAATATCAATATTTATGGACATCATCAATGCACAAAACATTTAAATATACCCCTCGCAGTTTGATAAATTCATTCAAAGCCATGTATTTTATGAATGTAGACACTGGAACAGATTGAGTAATTCTCTTTCAAATTTGTGTTAATCAGATTTGATTGACTAATTAAAATTTGACTGCTGTTAACTAATTAGATTACTTTGTTTTTTGCACAAGAGGCACAATCCAGCAGCAAAGCCAGTTTCAGCCATGTAATCAGTTCTAGCTTGAATTAAAAGTTATACTTTTGGTGAAACTAAGAGATCACTAGTGGGAAATTTAATTTGAATTCCTGTACTATATGTTTTTGCAGAAAATACATTGAAAATGCAATAAATATGCAAAATTATAACTGAAAAAATTATGAAAAAGGTGTCTGAATATCCCTCCTCCTTGCCATATCCAATCTTGATATTCACCTGAAAAGGGGTGGGGGTAATTTTGTGCTCTAATGATGCTGAAAAATGAAGGAATTTTGTTAAATTTGGTTTATTTGAATAACAAGAGTCATTCTTATCTGCAGTTATTTTTTTTTCAATTTTATTTTGATATTTTTTAAAATAATTATCTGAGTAAATTCTATTTAAACATGATTATTTTAAAGGTATTACATCACAAATGCTTAAAAGAAATTCAAATATGTTGTAAATAATAAAAAAATAATACATAAGCTTTTAGATGCCTTTATCAGTATGTTTCAATAAAATAAAATTTATTTCAGCAATGCATTCTCAAGAAGGAAGAGATTAATGATCCCTACCCTTTTACAATGAACAACACATGGACACTCTCCAATTGATCTCTTGGCTTTCATTAAGAGTTCCAAGGAATGGTTTTCTTAGAAAATCTAGTTAATCTCTTAATATTTAAGTTATTTAGATCTTTTTATAGATTATTAGAAAATAAATTTCCTTAGAACTGCAGTTATTCAAGCACTTTGCTTACAATTGAGCACTGTATTCAGTCAGACAATTTGATTTATCTGCCCTTGGCATTTAATCAATTTATCAACTATGTCAATAATAAGAAATGATATACAAATAATTATATTTGCATTTTATGAGAATATACATATTTAACATCAATTACATGAAATGTTCCTGAAAGTTGGCTAAAATGTAGGTCAGCCCCTTTCAAAATTAAAAAGTTTCAGTGGGGATGTATTTGTACTCTGATGCCAGCAACCCATTGCTGATGAAATTCTTTACAATCTTATGTTTGAACTAGATATAATTTTCTTTCTTTCCATTGAGTATTTTATCTACAATAGTTTTCATTCTTTCTATAACTCAGCAGTTTCTTACAAAAAACTGTTGATTTTCTTCATTTTTTATTAATAACGGGTACCTGCTACCCTGAATGATAAACATGACCTATCTTGAGAAATTTTCAGAGATAATAAGAAAACAAGCAAAACATATGCTAGATTAACCATTTTATTTCAAAAGAAGGGAAGAAAATTAGAAAAAAATGCTTCAATTTATAGACATATCTCTTGTTTCACAGATGTGGGTCTGATTGACTGGTGTGTGAAATGTAACAGCCAATGGTGTACTTTAGCTGGAACTGTCAGTCCCAATATTCAACAGGTGAGATAAGCAATAGATATGTGTTCTAAATATACCAAATTGACCACTTTTTATTAATGTTTCTATTACTCTATAGGAAAAACTCCTACATAAACAAATACATGGGTGCAGACATTTTGGACACCCAAAGTTGTGCGGAGGAGAAAATGCTGTCTGGCGCGTAATTGGTCAATAAGAGAAAAGACTTGTTATGTCTTTGACAAGTGAAATAAAGTTGATAAAAATCTCATATCAAGACTTGTTTTTTTTTTTTTTTAGATATATAGGAGTTACAGGTAAAAATTTGAAGGGAGGGGTGCACTTTGGTGAGATTTTCATTTGGTGTCAAACGCACTTTGTTGTAAAGAAATTTAAATTAAAAGTAAAAGTGCCGCGTGGCGGTATATTTTTTCTGGCATGTTTTGTTTTCCAATATCTCGGACTTTTACGACAAAAAGGCCATTTGCCCGAAATTCAATATATGTATCAGTGAGAGGGGCTCAAGTTTGTATGGAAGTCTATGGAAGACATTTGGTGGTGTTTGTCCATTTAGAGGCTGTTAATCGAAAGTGATAGTAGACTTTTAATTAAATTTACGATAAATACTATGCGAGTGAAATCTGAATATAGTTTAGGAAGTCATCTTATACCTAGTGTATTCCTACAGGCGTGAGTAAGAACTCTTGTGCAGCCGTTTTGGAGTTTATTTGTAAAATTTGTTAATTCATAAATATAAATGCGTTGAGGTTTAAGGCCAAACTGCGTAAATTATACATTCAAACTTCAGAGGTTATCTTTAACATTACGGCATAATATTTATTCTTTTTTATTTAAGGGTGGAAGGAAATTGAAAGTAATCGATTACTCAGTATTAATCGATAACATTGTCTGAAGTAATCGATTACAATTGATAACAGGACAAAACTGACTGTAATTGATTGTTAATCGATTACACAAAATTCCTCTAAATAATCGATTATTAATCGATTACATGTTTCGGTAACCATGCCTATGCCTGTATGATGGTTCGTCACATTTCCTGTGTAGCAAGAGACGTGATATGGACGAATCATCTTGACAAACACAACAGTAGCCCCTCTACATGTTGTGACACATACAACAAGTAAACATTGATGTAACCATCAATTGTCGCCCGGGAAATATATAAAGTAAGCAATGGAAATGAGTCTTGATCATCAAACCGCTTTGGTATGTGTGAAAAGGCATGCGCCTAATTGATGGCGACGATAGTCGCGAATATTTTGAAAACTTACAGTCGGAAAAAAATCAAACAAAAAACGATACCATTATAAACTTCATCAATTCCTCATGTAAATGTTGGCTGCATAAAATAGAAATTGAAGTAAGACACATGTCTCACTTATATTCAAAAATGTATTAATTTTCAATTTTAGAATATAAAACATGAACTATATGCAGAGTGCGTTTTTATGCGAGAAGTAAAATTCGATATTCTGAAAAGAGGGATGTGTCGTTTTTACGATATTATATGATAAGTAACTTTATACATTAAACATGTAAAACATATTTATTTTTACATATTCACTTTATGGAAGTAAATATATTATGTATTCCGTAATTCAAAAAGGGAAAGAACATTCTGATTAACAATCTTTTCCATGATTAGAAAACCTTTAATTCTGAATAACTTCTCCCACCCAAATCAACATACACCAACACTTAAATTTATATGTATAGAGCAGCCCGGTCGTCCGGGCTGCAATAAGTTCTACTGAAGGACACACCGTCACTGTTGAAGGTAATCTCATTTATTTAGACAAGTTTTATGACGTAAAATATCTTTTCTACAGACAACAAGACTCTAGATACACTAATTAATTTTGAGAGAATAGAACTATGGAAAGCAGGGCGTGTGTACTATTCTCCCTCTAATGGAGATCTACTGGTTTGGAGAGTGAGATATGATAGAAATCAATATGTTTAAAGAGATGCTCAAGTAATGCGGAATGACATGAATGGTTCAGAACAATAAGGTCAGATCATTGAACACGATAGCACAAGTAAAAAGCTATATAAACTTTCTAAATACATGACGGAGAACCATAATGGAGATGTTATCGTTTCTGACATGAACAATGGTGTAGTGGTGATAGATCCTACAGGAAGACATCGTTTCTCCTACACAGGACACCCATCAGGATCAGGGCTATCACCACTAGGAATCTGTGTAGACGCGCTGTCACACATCCTGGTGTGTGATGCTAAAAGTAAAACAATTCAAATGATTGACAAAGACGGTCACTTCTAATCACTGTTCAACAAAAGAAACAGGATAAATGTATCAGGGAGTCTGATATAACTGATTATAACAGCAGGGTGAGTGTATATTGATACATACGGAGAAAGGAGAATCTCACAGACGATCATCATGACTAGCTCATAAAGTGAGAGGACGTTGGACCGGTTCGATTGCGGGTTGCCAGAAGAGCATAACTGGTGGAAAAGTTGAATTGATATCAAATGGGCCAGGGTTCAAATCCCAGTCTGGTCCGCTAGAATTTTCTCCTCCCCTATTACAAGTAATTACTAGATGCTGTCATGAGACAGTAATACCCGCACTAAGGTGTTTGCCTCTAAATGCACACTCATTTAAACTGGGCTTTACCAAGGAAAAAGTCAATTTAATTCAATGATTTACATAAAAAGGCGTCCTTGTATTCATCAAATTGAGCATAATATTCTCAAGTGACCATGTGACCCATCGGCCTCGATCTTATAGGTATTTCATATTCGTAATTCATTACCGGTCTGAAATTAAACAACAGAATTTAATTAATGATGTAAATTAGGTTTGATAAAGGGTCGGATATAAATATTTGGCCCATAATTGGAACTTTTAACATCTATTTTCTCATATAGATCAACTACAAATAATATTATTCAAATTAGTGTAAAGCGTTTTTGATGATTTTTTTTCAAAATGTACAAACTTTTTTATATTTGATTAGGCAGAAACACCTTGAAAGCTGCCATATACCCAATCAATTTAGTCAACCCCCACCCCTCTCTCATCAACACACACAAACACCCGATTTTCGGGATTTTGGAAATAGGCCTAGATGGCAAAGTTAAGATAAAACATCTTTTGTAAATAATAATTTTAAATTTGTTCATGTACTATAAATGTTTCTGAACATCTGCATCACATTGGACTTGCGTCACATACCCAACTGAAGTACTAGTTTTACCAGTCTCATTTTCAGATAGCACTGCACGTGCAGTACTAGACATATGTGTTGTGTACACATCATTGCATGTATGTCAGTAGGAATTATTT
>NW_026918328.1:0-14167 GCF_032062105.1 Saccostrea cuccullata | reverse complement strand
GCTTTTTCAAAATTTGTTGCCGCCGGACACATAGTGTTTCACAAACACGTACATCTTGTTTTTTTCTTTAGAATGGGGCTAATGCAAACTGTTAATATATTGTTTAACAGCATCAAGTTATTACTGTACAATTGGAATACATGATTGTGGTCTTTTAAATTTCACTATAAACGCGATAAAAGAATTTTCCGCAAAAATTAAACAATCGCGAACATCGTTGAACTATCAACGAAACATTTCTATTAACACATATTAAAACCAAGCTTTTCTCTCTTTCTTCTCAGAAAATTTGTAAATGATGAAAAAGTGTAAGTCCCTTTAATTCAAAATTGTTAAAATTTCACGATTTCTCAAAAAGTACCATTTGCAATAGTTTTAATTTCACGCTGCAAGAAATTAAATTAAATTTTGTATAAGCATTTAAACGTATTTTAAACTATTCATAGCATTTACTATGGGTTAAATTCCGTGGGGAAATGATAAATCGCGAACATAGTGAAGTTAAAACCATCGTGATTTTTCCAATCTACAGTAATCGGGATACTTAAGCACATAATAACAATGTTATTCAAGGTTACTTTCTGAATCTGTTGATTTTAAATAATTTGTCGTGCCTTTCTTTGTTTTTAAGAATTATTTACAAAAAGAGAAATTCAGTCACCGTGAAATTAATACCACCGTGAAATATACCAACGTAAAGACATCGTGAAATATTAGACACGTGAAATTTAAGACGTTTCCAGTAATTTCCTTTCTTTCAAAAACCTGTGTTATTCTTTAAATCAATGAGGCAAAATCATCCCTTGACTTCTCTGTTTAATCATTGAAACAACTTTTTAACTAATTCAACTATAAAAGGGGGTTGCGAAAGAGCTCGAGTGCTTTTTTGTGTATTCTTGCAAGGTCGGAGATGTACACACGTACATATATGTAATATCCCAACTTTCTTCAGTAACAATCCATATCTTAAACAGGTCGGAGAGAATACTCGAAATCGGGTATTATCCGTGAAATCGCGTATATTACCCGATATTACGGTATCGTTGAATCCGCGAAATCGGGTATAGGAGGTGTTATTACCGTCTTCCTTGGAAGACGGTATTGTATAGTTGAAGATTTTTACAGTCTTCGGACTATGCACTTCCTCTTTTTTGTGATTGATAGAAAATGAATGATGAGAAAATTTTCAATTATTTCATTGGTCGAAATGCTGTTCAAGGCAAGGGAGATAACTTTCTGATGATCTCACCTAATAAAACTTAAACAATGGGATGGCGCATGTTGCCGAGTTAACTTTCATCTAGATACAAATGTTTTCTAAAGGTATCTCTAGCCAAGTAAGAATTTGGGCGTCAAGATTAATGCGCTCAGGACAACAAATACACGTGGAGCTCAGTACATTTCATGATCTGCACACAAAAAGGCGTTCGATTTGCTTTACATTTTTCATAATATTGAAAGTATATGCATCTTCCTCATGTTCAAGCCTAACACAAAAGAATTGTAAAGTATCAGAATTCGGGTATTTATAATAATTCCACATCAACACGACAAACATGAACAATCTGTAAATAAATTAAATTATACGGAAACACATTTCACACACAATATATTATTAGTTATGTAGACACTTTGAGGGGTAATACGGAAATATGTGGGGTCCTTGAAAAAAATCCATATTGGGCGAGGCGTAAGCCGAGCCCAATATGTATTTTTTCAAGGACCCCACATATTTCCATATTACTTCTCTAAGTGTCTACATAACGAATTTATCCTGCCGATGGTTCTCTAAAAGACTAAATATTTATAGTATCGATAAACGGCTTTCACTGAGCGTTCAATCAAGACGTTAGATGCATCCATTGTTGTCGTCAGACGCATTGTGACGTCAGTTCTGAAGCACCATGCGGGTCTCGTGAAAGCAGTATATTGATGATGTATGGTTGGTAGGTCACGTGGAGGGGGCACATTAGCTATGTGAGGTGGGTAGACAGCATAACATAGTTTCATGCAGTATTGCTCTCGACCAATGAAATTTAACGATTTTCATCAGAGGCAGGATAAAATGACATGTATAAACAAGGGATTGTCTATAGTATCTAATTATGCGTCATTAATTATTTTCACATTCATCTTGTGCATAAAATCAAATTTATTTATGAATGTATAAATAATGTAATGAAAAAAATGTCTAAAATTTCGGCTAAAAACCCTCTTTCTCTCTCTCTCTCTCTCTTTTTTTTTTTTGAATATCTTTTTTTTATCATTCATACATATTTGCAGAATATGTATTCAACATTTTAGCAGAGACAGTGATAGTTTCAGGAATACAACTTATGAGAGAACGTAACTGTTGATCGTTTAATTTCGCTAAGTCATCAATATTTTACCACTTCTTTGCGACTTAAAAAAAAGGGGGGGGGGCTAAGGCTTCTTCACCACCTCTGACAAAACAACCTCGACTGTGTTCTGTATGTGTCCAAGATACCTCTCCTTTCGCAATCATTGAATTAAATGTTAATGCAAAGTTTTTTGCTATATGTCTTTGAATGTCACGGTCGGTTAAACTCAATTATATATTTTTAATTGTAGGAAAGATTTATTCATCAAATAAAAATTATATAGGTAAACAAAAAGCAACCTGTTATTTTCTAACACAATATGATACTACAACTATATTGAGAAATTCAATGTATTATAAGCTCATGAAAAGATGTACACATTTGACTTTTATTTTTACCCCCCCCCCCAAAAGAAAATCCTGTTCACATTATTTATCGCTCTCAATGTTCACACAAATGCATTCAATAAAGGTAAAATAGCATATGTTGTATCGATTAAAATGCAAACAAAAAAATTACGGTGTCTTTGAATAAAAATTTCACTGCTAAATTGACATAAAAGAGATACTCACCTTCAATTAGCTATTTTCAACCTATTTTCCCGTAGGTATTTATTTAATCTTATTTTATTTTCTTCTTTATAATAACGTTGGTATTCTATTTTATTATACTTTCATGTTAAATACTAAAATCTGATTGGTTTAGACGCAGTTAACAATCCGTTCGATTACCCTGAGCCTTAGCAACACACGTGACAACGGGTAACACAACGGTAATGCCACATGCGTGGAAATTATGCGCGTACGGTTCACCGTAGAATTCTCAAAACGTCGGTTGCGCATTTGAAAGAACCGGAATTAACTTGACGTCAATAAAAGCTTGCGTCCGATATAGCTTACTTGAAAACAACAAACGACAGACGATACATGCTTGCGAGTGTAGGAAACATTCTTGCGAGCCAGAAATAACGAAACTTTATATGATAAATGACTCTTATTCGAGTATCAAACAAACAGTAAGAAGATTAGTGAACCGGTGAGTGTGAAAGCTTTCTATACATGATCGTAAAGACGATCGACGTTTTTTTGTTTTTGTTTTGCTGACGTCCTAAATCAATAAGACATTCAGTATAATAAAATAAATGGTGTCTGTTTTGGAGGGTAACAGTTGATATTGACACCCCTCGGAAAACCATTGTCAACCTCCGCTGACGCATCGGTTGACAATGGTTTTCCTTGGGGTGTCAATTTCAAATGTTACCCTCCAAAACAGGCACCATTTATATAATGGCAGAGATATACAATTATGACTCGCTTATACTGTACTCTCTAACTGTTAGGAATAATTTATATTTCACGTGAAAGGGACATCATACATTTTTCAGTAAAAATACGTTACACGGCGTTAGTCGTTCAATTTCTTTAAAGTTTCATATTTTGTGAATAGTGCATAAATTAGAAAATTAAGTATATGGAATACTTTAATGGGAAATAAAGACAAACGAAGTGTAGTTATTTGTTTTTAGAAATTATAATGAAAAATAATAACGCGAATGTTGTGTCCTCTTTGTTACCCCAGCAGTGTTTGTCGTAGTGATTTTAAACTTATTTGACAACCATATAAATTAGGTTTAATAAAAATAAATCCACAAGATACTGATGTTCAAGTAACAGTAACTGGCATAATGCGCCGTTGCTTTATTTTTTAGTTTTTATAGAAAGTTGCACGGAATACCCGATTTCGCGGATTTAACGATACCCTAATATCGGGTATTATACGCGATTTCACGGATAATACCCGATTTCGAGTATTCTATCCGACCTGTTTTATTGTTAGAAATCCTTTTGTTTGTTTGTTTGTTGTTTTAACGAGGCCCGATCTAGTTGATCTGCGCATACGTTTTAACGCAGCGTCGACTCAGGCACGTCACAATACCGTTGGCTGCCGTCACAACGTCACAATTAAAATGACGTCAAATTGCGCTAAAATGTTTCGCTGATCTTGCTTACCTGGTAGCTCTATAGACTGTGCATTGAAAGCTGCCATTTCTATTATTATTTTTTTTAAATATTTGAATTAATAAACAACTTTGGAACCTAATTAATTTTGAGGGGTGAATTTTTTGGTACAGATTCATTAATTTTATCTTGATTTATTTCAATTTGTAAGTTTAAAAAAACAAACACTGCAACCGAAAGTAAACGATTTTAGTCTTTCTCTTTGAACATGTTAAAGTGCATGTTGATACACACTCTTTTTATTGCAGGCTTACGTCTTCACTTTTAAAAAATAAAATAAGTCTATGAATCCTTTAAATGCAACCCCCCGAAATATTTTATTTTTCTATATATACATGATATCAGTAAAATCCGTAATTTTGTCGCCTTTAACCCCCCCCCCCTCCCTTCCTCCCTCTACCCCTTTTTTCCACGTAAAACAACGTTGCGTGTTGAGAGAAAAATAAAGCATGGCGAGAAAATTATTTCATAATGTAGGAATTATTTATTTTTTAGAAACTTATACAGTATCACAATCGTTTGTTGGTGTTATGTAAACCAATTGCGACACATAAAATACGTAGTTGGATAGAATAAATCCAAATTTTGTGTTTTGACATGCCCCCTTTTCACTGCAATAAAGGCTACCTCCAATTTTCTTTTCGTTTTTTATAAGAAGAATGAAAATTGCATGATATATGTGAAAAACAAAGAATTTCATCATGTATTTTTTTTAATTTGTAAATTTCTTTGTTTATTGAAGAGTTTTAGTATGTAATTGTGTATAAAAACACGACAAATGGTCCATATCTTGACAGTGCCCCCATTTGACTACAATAAAGGCAAGGTAATAAAATTTCATTCTAATTTTTCTAAGCATAAAACAAATAAATATATTTCCAAGAATTAATTTTTTTTATCATTCCGTTTTCGTAATTTTCAACTAGATCGGGCCTCGTTAATTTAATTTTTACAACTCTCTGCAAATAGAAATAAAAAAAAAACAAAGGTAAACAGCAAATTTGGCAATCTCTACCCAGAGTTATCGTTCCACTTATACTTGTTGTAGCGAAGCGAACGACAACTCTGGGTAGAGATTGCAAATTTGGAAGTAATTTGCAGAATGTGTAGATGATTAACTGTGTGTCTACTATCCTATACATCTATAATTATTCATTTTTATATAATGTATTTATTAAAATTTGGAATTTGGAGCTACGGGTGCCTCATGTTCAGGGATCCGGTTAATAGCAAAAGAAAATAAGTTATTAAATTACAATTACTAACGACAATATTTTTTAAACCCTGATATTACGCACGTAATGTTATGAAGAACGTTTTTGTCTTAATTTAAATTTCAAGAACATTCATGTACATGTAATACAGTGATATATATTATGAAATTAAATTTAAAATTTGTAATTAAAAAAAGGAGTCCAAACTCCTTTTACACTATATATATATATAAATTACTTTTGCTTTTAACAATGATCTCGTGTTTAAAACTTTTATAATTTAAACGAAGAGTTTAGATTAATCAGAAAGTTTTATGCATTCAATGCAATCAACTCTACTTTTCCGAAACAAAAAAAAACAAAAACAAAAAAAATAAGACATCGGAAAAAAAATAAAAGTAACATACTAATTTCAGTTGCATTAATTTTCTGCAGTTATCTCGCTTCATTAAAAAGGTAAGAATAATTTTAGCTACTAACTTTTTTATGTTTCTGATTGGTTTTTAAATGTCTTAACATACACTACAAAGATCTGGGATCTTCTTGGTGTATTGAATTACAGAAGTTCTATTCCTCAACTCTTTTCAGGAACCTCTAAAAACAAGTCCTTGAAAAGTCACGTTTCAACATAAGGGTATATAAATTTATACTTTGATAATTGGAATTCCAGGATATCTATGTTGTATTTTTATGTCAAATATTCAAGTGGATCTGTTGATATATTTACAACAGTTTCAGAGACATGGTGAGTTTTTTTTATAATTATTATCTTTGTTTTAAACTTATAAACGTTACTAATTTTGGTATCAAATATTTTTTCTTGTAGCTAATTGTCAGATTTTTTTTATTTTTCTAAAAAAAAAAACTGAGATGCTAATGATATAAATACTCATGAGTATTAAAAGCAAAAAATATTATTATTTAAGTTATGAAAATATTAAAAAAAAGCTTTGCTGTGGAAAATTCGAACAGCAAAAATTACTTTATAGTAAAAAAAAAAAAATAACTAAGGCTTTTGAGTATTTGAACCCTATAAAAAAAACATTAATTCCCTTATTGCGCATTTATTATTGATGCAGTTTGGGCCATGGATTGGTCGGATTCTCTGCAATCTAGGTACTCTGCCTCTCCTGATCTTTTCCCTATATGGATGTAAAATGTACATGAAATAAATATCGTACTAAGAACTATATATGCATAAAAATATGAATTCGTATGATTTTTTTGAATTCAGGAGTCAAGGGATTTGTAAATAAAATCAAAATTCGAGACTACATGTACATGTAAATGGGTATAATTCTTTTTTTTTTTAATGTGTAAATATTGTAAGCTTCCTCAGCACCCTGTCAAATGCCAATCAGCTTACAATGTTTCCATCCCGTGTAAATTCAATAAATTATAAAATTATATTTTTATCAGGACTACTCATGACATCCGTCCACATATAAAAAAAAGGGGGGGGGGGGGCATCCTCAGCCCGTCACATGTATTTAAACACCCTTGATAATTTACTTCACATCCTTGTAAATCATAACCAAGTTCCATTTTTCGTTTCAAATATTTCATTTAATAAAGACTTCAAAGTTCAATGAAATATAACAAAACAGTCAGTACATCTATGAGTATATAAAGTCCTAGCTTAACATCTCTGGCCTAATAAAACACAGTGGATTGCGGTGTCCGTGCGGTGGAGAAATTATACGCTACTTAATTGTATTAGTTTACATTTTTTTCTTATACCTAAGTCGCTAGTAATGTACAGTCAGTGATGTTGATGACGTAATATGATCTGATCGTTACGATCCTCGTGATGAAACTGGCGTTCTCTGCTCATATATATAACCTTCTGTAAATGGTCACGTGATCACAACAACCAATGAATAATTGTCCTTTCTGGAGCAACTCGGAACTACTTTACATACATTTTGTGTAATACAAAGAAAATAACATCGCTCAAAATGTCCTTTCTACATGTTAAGTGGGAGCTATAAATTCTATTCGATATACATTAGAAAACAAGTTCAACAAACAATCTGTAATAAAACGGACACACACAATCCATGGCGTAGTAATACCGAACAATAATGCAAACACATAAGTATTACGCTACACATTCAAGTTCCAAAACATTTCGTCAAATACAGCATAATTAAATGACAATACTGCAATAAAATAACATTTAAGTATCAATTATGAATATTTGAGGACACGGACAGTGTTATTTCGATCTTATCAATTGTAAAACAACAATGTTTATGTCACATGACTAATTTCTTCGTAAGAAAGATGGCAGGCGCCCAATTTACAACACATGTGATAATGCTGAAATAAGTAAGTAAATTACAGTCGTAATATGGTAGATAATGATGAGAAACTGACATACAACATCTCAGTATCACTGTCCCTTACTGTCTGTTCAACAATATCTCGCTAGATCGTCTAGTAACACAAAAACAGCATTTGTTTACATTAATACAATGTCGAAGTGCAATGTGTATTGCATCAATAATTCAAGTAAACAATAAGATAATGAAATAACATCAACAATAAAACATTTCTTATAGATTTACAACTGGATGCTACTTTACTTCACTTACAAACACTCCACCATCAGCCTGTGATTAATTAATATGCAATATTCTAAAGTCCAACCCCCATGCATATTACAATATAATTTGATAATCTTTCAAAATATGTCCAGTACTATTTAAAAATAATTAAATAGCGAATTCCTCTGATTTTAAAGATATATGAGGATGTCGAACAATTTTCAAGATAAAAAATGCCCTTTGAATAATTGTGACTTGGATAATAGCGAATACGAACCTCTAAAACATGACAGAATCAGATGCTATGAAAGGGTAAAAATTCTTTGTTACATTAGGGCATAACCCAGTGTGTTCCTTGGCATTATCGAAAAAAAAATAAAAATCCTAAAACAAACAGGTGTGCATATCACGGCCTTATAATATGTATGAAAAATGTTAGCAAACCTTTGATTTTGTATCGGCCAACTTGAACTAGAACTTGTGGATTGTTACTTTTGAACGAGAACGGTGTCTGATTTCTTTATTACATGAACTTGTTTTTCACTTTCGTCATTTTAAAAATTTTTGCACGTAGAACATTAAAATAAATGAAAGAAATAAACTCACAATCATTTGCAAATAGTGACAGTGATTAAAAAGAAATTTAATTGCATATCAATTCTCTAAAATCAAACCTCCCTTGACTACATGAAGCTCTTTTTCCCAATACTCGTTACACAAAATAGGATAAGTTCCAAATAGGGTCATTTATAGTGAAAAAAAATATACAATGACTGGAAGACCAATAGGCATAAATTCCTTATAAAAACTGTATAACAATTATGCTATTAAAAATGGCTTCAATTATTGCTTTTACATGTATATAATATATGTAACTTGGCATAATTATTCGATCCAAAATATTGCCTACAAGTATATGACTTATAAGTACACAATAAATACAGGTATAACTCGTCGAAATTGACATTCAAATGTCCAAATCATTCATAGATTAAAATAAATATGGAAATTATTTACCATGACATCGCTAGAATGATATTTGTTTTTTTAATCTCAAAAATTTATTAATTCTATATTTTAAGTTCGTAATACACAAAAACATATTTTCAAAGATGAAATTTGCCATTGCATTGTATCTTTTCAAAAATAGTTGTCTTTATATTGAGTAATGAACGTGAAACGCACAAAATAATTTGCAATCTTTAAATCCCATTAAATTAAATTTCTATATCAATACATGACCATAACATGGAACGAAGGAAAAAGAAAACAACAAAAAGTGTTAGGCATATGACTATAATATATATATATTTTATTATCATTTATGTATGACTGACGAGTAGGGGTACAGTTACTGCACATGGGGTTGTCCGTCCGTTTGTCCATCCGTGCGTTACGCTTTGGCGCTTTTGGGATGTCCATCTCTTTTCTGCATCTCCTTGTATAAATACCACTGAAACGACGAGACTCACATAATTTTTTTCCACAAAGTGTCAATGTTCCCCTCCTATTTAACTGTTTGATGGGACACATATTAAGTTTTGCATCAATTTGGTAGAACATTGTACTGTCATTCTTTCAGTAATAATGGGGGGTATCCATCTCTTATCCACAACCCCTCCTATACCACTAAATAAATTTTAATGATACTTTTACAGATTTTTTTTTATTATGTGTTCGCATTGTGATCTCTTATTTTAATATTTGATCTGATATTTATTTCTGGCCTCTCATAGCAAAGTATGTACTTTGCCATACAATATTATGGACAGCAGAGTACTAGTATCCTTTTTTGAGCTCAGTGCTCACAGTACTTACTACTTTAATTTGTACCTCTAGCTTTTTTTTTTGTTTGAACGGTGAAATGCCACAGACAATAAATGGACGAAAGACCCTTTGTTGCGAAAAGCGAACAGAATTTTGCTTTCCTTCTGTTTGTTAACAACTGGTTGTGTTGTGGTCAGGTTGGCAAACGCTAACTTATCGAACTACTGGGATGCTTGAAGACAGAATATATTTTTTTTTTAATCTGAATACTTAGTATTAAATCTATTTTAGTTCTAAAAACAATTTTGCATCAAGTAGGATGTACTTACAAAAAAAAAAATCCGAACTGATAGAAAACTAGGATTTCCCGATTTTTTTTCTCTCTTCAAACTGTGATGATATGCTTTTATTATGATACAAATATAAAAGGGCAATATTTATTTCGTGATCTTTGTTTTTTTTCTCCTTTTTTTATTTGCTCAGTTTGTCACATGTACATGTACACACATTTTCTAAGTTAATAAATATAAAAAAAAAAAAAAACGTTGGTGGATTCTCAAGTTCAACTCAGCTGTGGATTCTCTGTTTTAATTGTCTCAGGAAGTTACCGGTAATAATATTATGTCATTAAGATTTCATCAGTAAATCACAAGAGGACAGTTCCTAAAGACTGTCTGTCTGACGTTATGAAGTTTGCACAATGAACTGCATATTTGCATTCATTTAATGTTCTGTGTAAAGACCAACATGATTCGAATTTAAAGTAAAGTTTTAACCGATGAAGTCCCTAAATGCATTTCATTTATCTTTTGAATCATATGACATGGCAGTTCTTTTAACAATATGTGGATAGATTTAAACTAGGTGCATATAAACCAGGAAGAAACTGCATAAAGAACAAATACTCTACAGCCTTTCAGTTTTTTTGGCGCATTTTAAATAAAGAGAATATAATTAAGGAGATTTAAAAATGGAAATGATATGAAAATGCATTTTTTCATTATCCATATTTATTAAAGGTGCTTACACGCAGATTTGAATTTAATATTTTCTCAAATATTCTGCATAATATCACGACTTATATGTTGTTTTAACATTTCACACGATAATAAAATTAAAATTATCTGAAAATTATTGAAAATAAGAATTTTGGGAGGAGATAGATTGCATTTTAACACTTTCACAATTCTTATTTTATTCCTTAATAATTAAGAAAATGTAGCATTTTTGCGCATTAATGACTAATATTTCATCTTTAATACAGAAAACTTATTGTAGAAATATGTAAAAGCAAACCCCCACTTAAGTATTGCCAGACCGTGCTTAGTGTTGTGTACTTTTGTACAGAGCTAAACAAATTGAATATACCCGTGAAATTTAAACTGTTTTCGTAAAGACGACACGAGCTCTGTTGCTGTTAATGTTTACGTTTCACTGGGTGTATTCTATTGTTTAACAAACGTCACTGAGCACGGACTAACAATACTAGTAAGGGGTTTCGCTTCGTACATTTTTTACACTCAAGTGAAAATTCTGAATTATAGTTTCAATATTTTTCGTATAATAACTTCGAATTCCAGATTATATAAGTATTTTATTAGATTTTGGTATGAAATGCCATAGCAAACATATATGTCACAAAATTATTATACAGAAAAATTTGAGAAAATATTAACCTCAATTTCTTTATATCTATTTAACGGGTAAAAATCAATTACAATAGACAATTACAAGTATTCCAGTTTTACAGGTCAATACGATTAATAAGCTTCTTATGGATTGTTATGTTCCCCAAATAAGTAAACCCAAACCTCTGCATAAATACTAGCAGTGAACGCACACAAAAACCCTCCCTCCCCCGATAAACACACAACTGAATACCGGGGACGTAGCAACGGGGGGGGGGGAGGGGCAGGGGGGCTGCCCCCCTCTTTTCCCCCCAACATTACCTTTACTATAGAAAATCTTCATTGAAAGGATGGTTGGCCCCCCACTTTATACCATAGTATAGTGCACGTGATATCAAAGAATTGTAGGAAAAAAAGTGAAACTAACTTGGCTTTGATAAAGTTGACCACTACCCCCCCCACCACCACCACCACCACGAAATAGGATTTTCGAGTTTGGGAAACTTTTAATTTTCGGTTTTTTTTTTCTCTGGTTGCCCCCCCCTTTCAAAAACGATGCTACGAACCTGCATACAGATGTACAAGAGAGAGAGAGAGAGGGGGGGAGGGGGAGAAATTAAAGTTATAAAATCTCATTCAAAAATATAAATCTGGAAATCTGCAATTTATTTTTTGACCAACGACATTAAAAAATTATCTATCAGATTGAGTGCACATGATCACACCCTATTACCGGCAACTGGGACTACCGATGCAACTTGGGCAACAGACGGCAAAGTTGTTTTTCGCTATGACAGAGGCATAATTAATGTAATATTTTTGACCATTTTTAACATCCATTTACTCTTGTTTTGTGGTTTCCACTTTTGATTTTACCATAATGTTTTTATAAAATATAAAACTATGATGTCTTATTAAAACAAAATAAGAACAGAATAAAGTTAAATTTCAATAATTGTTCAAAACAAAATGGTCAAACTGAGCTTATACCGGTATAATCAAAACTGCCACTTCATGGTCACATTTATTGTTGTATATAATAGATTTAGGGTCTCTACGGCATAACTACAAAATGTGGATTGTCTTTGTTGTTTAATAAAAGTGCTGCAAGCGCTTGATTTTGGTCAAGTTATTTTGGCTGTCGTGTACGACAGACATGTCAAACGATGACAGCAGGTTCATATGTTTAGAATACAAATCGATATTTTAAACATTTGTTGTACTGCATGTTGTCACTGCTAATCATGAATGGAACTACATGTATATTTTCAGAGCGATGTATGAAGAGTATCTGACTTTAATATATATCTTAAATAAATATTATGCATTGATCAAATGTATTAAAATGACGGAGGAAGCAGTTAGAGTAGGACTATGAATATTTTTTGCATTTCGGAAAAATGTGATTTGATTTTTTTCACGCTCATTTTGTTTTCTTTAACGTATTTACATGTACATGATTAAATGAACATAATTATTCTAAACACATGTTGTATGCTGCATATACTGATGATGAATGGAACTACATTTTATCAAGAGCAATTGCATATCAAATAGTTCCCGACTTTAGCAATATATCTTAAAAATAGAAGTAATCGATTATCTAAAAAAAATATTAAAAACATTGTGATTAGGATCAGAGAATGTAGATTAATATTTTCTCGATTTTGTCAAGTCAAAATAATGAAGCAAAGGGTATCTACCCGACGCACCTCCAGTAATAATTGGTGTTGAGTTTAGTATATGCACATAACTGATCTTCACGTTTGTACTATAAAGCGTGATTCTCATTGTCAGAGTATTTAACCAATAATAATAAATCACGAGACGTTGATTTTAAAAAAAAATTGTTATACACTGTACGGAAGGCTGATTGCGTAAAGACCTAAGTATATGTTTAAATACTTTAATAAGTCATTAAAGGCTGTGTGAAAAAGATATTATTAGAAATGGATCAAGGATATTCATATTTGGTCTATAGAACCAATCAATACTTTCTTTTAGAACCAGGAAGTAGCCACAAAAGTTTAAAGAAGATCCAAGTTACATTTACCAAGTTTTCAATATTTTTCAATACCAGATATTTTGATATAAGAGGGGAAACTATCCTTTTATTTCATTATTGCAAGACAGATTTGGAAAAGAGTTTCCACATTTTCATTTCATGAGGTATCCATATTTATCCTGCATAAAATAATATTTCTATCTATGTACTATAAGTAAGTGAACACGTGCTTTCCTGTGATATTTAGACTTAAAACATTGCTGTGATGTCATTCCTTTGTTCTTGCAGTCTTAAAATTTACCTGTGGCAGTCCGATATTAGTGAGCAGTCTGATATTAATCGTTATATCAGACTTTTCAATACTGATATTGTAACGTGTCGAGCGGAATATATAATAGAGTCGGGGGTCGTACCTTGTAAATTAAAGGTTTTGGGGGATGATTTCCAATATAATATAATTTTCCTTAATAAATGATTGAAAAATGATTTAAAACAAAGGCCTTCAAAATATACAAATAAGTGGCCAACCTTATCTAGGTTAATAATCACGACGACAATATTTAAAGGTGAATCAAATAAGTACAGATGATCATGTAAATGGCAATGGGTAGGTAATCCCTAACACTGGCCAACCTCGGACTGAC